>NC_069499.1:491645039-491750039 GCF_027579735.1 Bombina bombina
TAATGACCTACCATTTATAAATGTAATAATTTAAAGAATTTTTCAAATAATGTTTTGAGATACCTAAGGAAGATACAAGATCTTATACAATTATTTTTACATTCAACAACACTGTCACTTTCATGTAATTGAACCACTTCACCTTATTAAAAGTTAAAATAAAAAACATTTGACTACATATCCAAAATAATTTTAATATCTACATTTTCTAAAGAAAAGCATTGAAGAATCTCACTCCCCAATTAATGTTATAAAATATATTTTAATTTAATATTCTCGGAAGCATTTGATTTTCTAATATTAATGCATTATTTTATCTTATGCATGTGCTTGTCAAATAGCCAACTACCAGTCATGGGAGTCCAAGTTTTATTTATTTACAGATTATATTGATATTTAGTAGAATCTGTTCAAAAGAATGTATTTAATAATAAAATGTTTAGTATTAACATGTAAAAATAAATTTAATAGAAAATAATTAAATATTCCTGGAAGTCATCAGATGCCAATCTGAAATGACAAATAATAAAAATGGAACAAAGTTAATACACACGTCAAATATTCATAAAATACATTTAAAATCATATGGGCCTAGATTTGGAGTTCGGCGGTAAAAGGGCTGTTAACGCTCCGCGGGCTTTTTTCTGGCCGCACCATAAATTTAACTCTGGTATCGAGAGTTCAAACAAATGCTGCGTTAGGCTCCAAAAAAGGAGCGTAGAGCATTTTTACCGAAAATGCAACTCTCGATACCAGAGTTGCTTACGGACGCGGCCGGCCTCAAAAACGTGCTCGTGCACGATTCTTCCATAGGAAACAATGGGGCTGTTTGAGCTTAAAAAAAACCTAACACCTGCAAAAAAGCAGCGTTCAGCTCCTAACGCAGCCCCATTGTTTCCTATGGGGAAACACTTCCTACGTCTGCACCTAACACTCTAACATGTACCCCGAGTCTAAACACCCCTACCCTTACACGTATTAACCCCTAATCTGCCGCCCCCGCTATCGCTGACCCCTGCATATTTTTTTTAACCCCTAATCTGCCGCTCCGTAAACCGCCGCAACCTACGTTATCCCTATGTACCCCTAATCTGCTGCCCTAACATCGCCGACCCCTATATTATATTTATTAACCCCTAATCTGCCCCCCTCAACGTCGCCGACACCTGCCTACACTTATTAACCCCTAATCTGCCGAGCGGACCTGAGCGCTACTATAATAAAGTTATTAACCCCTAATCCGCCTCACTAACCCTATCATAAATAGTATTAACCCCTAATCTGCCCTCCCTAACATCGCCGACAGCTACCTTCAATTATTAACCCCTAATCTGCCGAGCGGACCTCACCGCTATTCTAATAAATGGATTAACCCCTAAAGCTAAGTCTAACCCTAACACTAACACCCCCCTAAGTTAAATATAATTTAAATCTAACGAAATTAATTAACTCTTATTAAATAAATTATTCCTATTTAAAGCTAAATACTTACCTGTAAAATACATCCTAATATAGCTACAATATAAATTATAATTATATTGTAGCTATTTTAGGATTAATATTTATTTTACAGGCAACTTGGTATTTATTTTAACCAGGTACAATAGCTATTAAATAGTTAAGAACTATTTAATAGCTAAAATAGTTAAAATAATAACAAATTTACCTGTAAAATAAATCCTAACCTAAGATATAATTAAACCTAACACTACCCTATCAATAAAATAATTAAATAAACTACCTACAATTACCTACAATTAACCTAACACTACACTATCAATAAATTAATTAAACACAATTGCTACAAATAAATACAATTAAATAAACTAGCTAAAGTACAAAAAATAAAAAAGAACTAAGTTACAAAAAATAAAAAAATATTTACAAACATAAGAAATATATTACAACAATTTTAAACTAATTACACCTACTCTAAGCCCCCTAATAAAATAACAAAGCCCCCCAAAATAAAAAATTCCCTACCCTATTCTAAATTAAAAAAGTTACAAGCTCTTTTACCTTACCAGCCCTGAACAGGGCCCTTTGCGGGGCATGCCCCAAGAATTTCAGCTCTTTTGCCTGTAAAAGAATAAATACAATACCCCCCCCCAACATTACACCCCACCACCCACATACCCCTAATCTAACCCAAACCCCCCTTAAATAAACCTAACACTAAGCCCCTGAAGATCTTCCTACCTTGTCTTCACCTCACCGGGTATCACCGATCGGTCCTGGCTCCGATATCTTCATCCAACCCAAGCGGGGGCTAGGCATCCACTGAAGAAGTCCAGAAGAGGGTCCAAAGTCTTCCTCCTATCCGGCAAGAAGAGGACATCCGGACCGGCAAACATCTTCTCCAAGCGGCATCTTCGATCTTCTTCCATCCGGAGCGAAGCGGCAGGATCCTGAAGACCTCCAGCGCGGAACATCCATCCGGACCGACGACTGAACGACAAATGACTGTTCCTTTAAGGGACGTCATCCAAGATGGCGTCCCTCGAATTCCGATTGGCTGATAGGATTCTATCAGCCAATCGGAATCTAGTTCAATCCGATTGGCCGATCCAATCAGCCAATCAGATTGAGCTCGCATTCTATCGGATTGAACTAGATTCTGATTGGCTGATTCCATCAGCCAATCAGAAAATTCCTACCTTAATTCCGATTGGCTAATAGAATCGTATCAGCCAATCGGAATTCGAGGGACGCCATCTTGGATGACGTCCCTTAAAGGAACAGTCATTCGTCGTTCAGTCGTCGGTCCGGATGGATGTTCCGCGCTGGAGGTCTTCAGGATCCTGCCGCTTCGCTCCGGATGGAAGAAGATCGAAGATGCCGCTTGGAGAAGATGTTTGCCGGTCCGGATGTCCTCTTCTTGCCGGATAGGAGGAAGACTTTGGACCCTCTTCTGGACTTCTTCAGTGGATGTCTAGCCCCCGCTTGGGTTGGATGAAGATATCGGAGCCAGGACCGATCGGTGATACCCGGTGAGGTGAAGACAAGGTAGGAAGATCTTCAGGGGCTTAGTGTTAGGTTTATTTAAGGGGGGTTTGGGTTAGATTAGGGGTATGTGGGTGGTGGGTTGTAATGTTGGGGGGGGGGTATTGTATTTATTCTTTTACAGGCAAAAGAGCTGAAATTCTTGGGGCATGCCCCGCAAAGGGCCCTGTTCAGGGCTGGTAAGGTAAAAGAGCTTGTAACTTTTTTAATTTAGAATAGGGTAGGGAATTTTTTATTTTGGGGGGCTTTGTTATTTTATTAGGGGGCTTAGAGTAGGTGTAATTAGTTTAAAATTGTTGTAATATATTTCTTATGTTTGTAAATATTTTTTTATTTTTTGTAACTTAGTTCTTTTTTATTTTTTGTACTTTAGCTAGTTTATTTAATTGTATTTATTTGTAGCAATTGTGTTTAATTAATTTATTGATAGTGTAGTGTTAGGTTAATTGTAGGTAATTGTAGGTAGTTTATTTAATTATTTTATTGATAGTCTAGTGTTAGGTTTATTTGTAACTTAGGTTAGGATTTATTTTACAGGTAAATTTGTTATTATTTTAACTATTTTAGCTATTAAATAGTTCTTAACTATTTAATAGCTATTGTACCTGGTTAAAATAAATACCAAGTTGCCTGTAAAATAAATATTAATCCTAAAATAGCTATAATATAATTATAATTTATATTGTAGCTATATTAGGATTTATTTTACAGGTAAGTATTTAGCTTTAAATAGGAATAATTTATTTAATAAGAGTTAATTAATTTCGTTAGATGTAAATTATATTTAAGTTAGGGGGGTGTTAGTGTTAGGGTTAGACTTAGCTTTAGGGGTTAATCCATTTATTAGAATAGCGGTGAGCTCCGGTCGTCAGATTAGGGGTTAATAATTGAAGTTAGGTGTCGGCGATGTTAGGGAGGGCAGATTAGGGGGTTAATACTATTTATGATAGGGTTAGTGAGGCGGGTTAGGGGTTAATAACTTTATTATAGTAGCGCTCAGGTCCGCTCGGCAGATTAGGGGTTAATAAGTGTAGGCAGGTGTCGGCGACGTTGAGGGGGGCAGATTAGGGGTTAATAAATATAATATAGGGGTCGGCGGTGTTAGGGGTAGCAGATTAGGGGTACATAGGGATAACGTAGGTGGCGGCGCTTTGCGGTCGGAAGATTAGGGGTTAATTATTTTAAGTAGCTGGCGGCGACGTTGTGGGGGGCAGGTTAGGGGTTAATAAATGTAATACAGGGGTCGGCGGCGTTAGGGGCAGCAGATTAGGGGTACATAAGTATAACGTAGGTGGCGGTCGGCAGATTAGGGGTTAAAAAATTTTAATCGAGTGGCGGCGATGTGGGGGGACCTCGGTTTAGGGGTACATAGGTAGTTTATGGGTGTTAGTGTACTTTAGGGTACAGTAGTTAAGAGCTTTATGAACCGGCGTTAGCCCAGAAAGCTCTTAACTCCTGCTATTTTCAGGCGGATGGAATTTTGTCGTTAGAGCTCTAACGCTCACTTCAGAAACGACTCTAAATACCGGCGTTAGAAAGATCCCATTGAAAATATAGGCGTAGGGGGATCTGCGGTATGGAAAAGTCGCGGCTGAAAAGTGAGCGTTAGACCCTTTAATCACTGACTCCAAATACCAGCGGGCGGCCAAAACCAGCGTTAGGAGCCTCTAACGCTGGTTTTGACGGCTACCGCCGAACTCCAAATCTAGGCCATGGTGTCTATGCTCTAACTTTGATCAACATTTTTTAAAGATAATTCTTGAATTGATTTAAAATAAATGAAATACATACACCATTATATTGTTGATTCAAAATTCTATTTAAATATACAAAATTCAAATTATACATAATAATGTATATCACATTTCAACAATATATGTATGCTGAACATAAATGTAATATTTCATGTCCATTCAAATACCTCTATATCAACTATAATATGTATTCCTTTTTCGGATTGTGATCCCTAAATATCTAATGATGAAATAAGTATGACTAATGTATGTAAGCTAACAATAATCAACATTCTTCATGTGATTCTTAACTAGCATGCACCAACCTGGATAATGCATGGTCTTTGAAAGTCAATTCAGGGGTAAACAGTTGATCTTCAATAGGTGTCTTATTCATCAGTTCATTAAATAGAGGACTGGGAAATACCATCTAAAAAAGTACAATCATCTAAGTGTCTGATTGTGATCCCTAAATATCTAATTAAGAACTAAATATGACTAATGTATGTAAGCTACTAATATTCAACAGTCTTCACTAGCATGCATTGGTACACCAACCTGGACAATGCATGGTCTTTGAAAGTCAATTCAGGGGTAAACAGTTGATCTTCAATAGGTGTCTTATTCATCAGTTCATTAAATAGAGGACTGGGAAATACCATCTAAAAAAGTACAATCATCTAAGTGTCTGATTGTGATCCCTAAATATCTAATTAAGAACTAAATATGACTAATGTATGTAAGCTACTAATATTCAACAGTCTTCACTAGCATGCATTGGTACACCAACCTGGACAATGCATGGTCTTTGAAAGTCAATTCAGGGGTAAACAGTTGATCTTCAATAGGTGTCTTATTCATCAGTTCATTAAATAGAGGACTGGGAAATACCATCTACAAAATAGAAAATCATCTAAGTGTCTCCAATAGGATGTCTCCACAGCCTTATTCTATCAAATAGTTTGCACTTACCATGTGAACATGTCTTTGTATGGTTTTCAAGGTCAGCAGAATTGAAAGATAATGCCAGACATGATCCCATTGGTATACTTCAATTTCAATCTTGGCTTTTTCCCCACTGTCAGTCTGGGCAATCTTCACTGTCAGGCTTCAAATTGTTCCCTTTCAGTCTTTAGATTAAGTCATCTCCCTAATGTAAGAAATATTTTCAAAAGAATTCATACAAGTGTGTGAATCAGTTCTGTACCCCTCTCCCACCCCCCATTTCATAATAAATTTATGTCACTAGCTTACTAAGCCTGTGTATGAACCTGTGTTATTTTCTATCAAGTGTGAAGATGAGTCATATTGAGCAGAACAAACCTCTGTGTGACATTGAACCATAGTCATTCTAGAGTATCCCTTTCTGATTATGTACATTTTAAGTAATGTGTAAACAAAATTATATTTTTGAAAATGTATGCCATATGATGTATTTGTGTACAATTCATGCCAGCAACAGTCCATACATTTCTACTTACCATCTGATGTCCTCTTTAAAAACCAGGTGGCAAAGACTCGCTATAGGACCCAATGCCCAGAGCATCACCTATATGAATAAATTAAACAATTATTCTAACATTTGATCAATCCTAACATGTTTGCACAATTCTCTACTTGTCATTTCCCTAGAGTTCACATCTATTGAAAATACTCCAGTGTAACTTCTATTCTTTACCGTCTAAAGTGGCGGTTGATGACGTCTGCTCTGACATCAAGTCCCTCGTCCTGGAATTCCCCCTCTAGAACAGGATCATCCTCCTCTTCTCTGAGGAGGTCTCTGTCCACCGGGACGGCCTGCAGCATCCCAGCCCGCTGTGCAATATTATGCAGGACGCTACAGGCTACAACGATCTTAGCCACCTTCTTTGGGTTGTACTGGAGTGCTCCTCCAGAACGGTCCAGGCACCTGAATCTCATCTTCAGGAGCCCGAACATCCTTTCAACCACCGCCCTGGTTCTCTTATGAGCCCTATTGTAGCGCTCCTCAGACACATCAGTCGGGCTACGCAAGGGGGTAATGAGCCAAGGCCGGCTCATGTACCCAGAATCACCTATAAATTTTGAACAGAACATAATTCAAACAGAATCCTTAAACTAGTATATTGTTTAATAAATATTTTTTTGTACACGATAATCCATATTAAAAGTTGTCAGAAACATCCAAAAAATAACTTTCTATATTATTCTGTATCTTCCCATTTCAGCTAAGACATGCTACATATGCGTATTTTTCATAAAACAAACCTTGTGTAAAATGCTAACTACATGGTTACATTGCATTCTCTATCTGAGCACTTAAGGTAAGACATGCTACATATCTGCATTTAAATAAAACTAGACATTAGCGGAAAGAGACAATGACAGGGTTAAATTGCATTAGCTAATATCTTCCCATTTCAGCTAAGACATGCTACATATGCGTATTTTTCTGAAAACAAACATTGTGTAAAATGCTAACTACATGGTTACATTGCATTCTGTATCTGAGCACTTAAGGTAAGACATGCTACATATCTGCATTTAAATAAAACTAGACATTAGCGGAAAGAGACAATGACAGGGTTAAATTGCATGAGATAATATCTTCCCATTTCAGCTAAGACATGCTACATATGCGTATTTTTCAGAAAACAAACCTTGTGTAAAATGCTAACTACATGGTTACATTGCATTCTCTATCTGAGCACTTAAGGTAAGACATGCTACATATCTGCATTTAAATAAAACTAGAAATTAGCGGAAAGAGACAATGACAGGGTTAAATTGCATGAGATAATATCTTCCCATTTCAGCTAAGACATGCTACATATGCGCATTTTTCAGAAAACAAACATTGTGTAAAATGCTAACTACATGGTTACATTGCATTCTGTATCTGAGCACTTAAGGTAAGACATGCTACATATCTGCATTTAAATAAAACTAGACATTAGCGGAAAGAGACAATGACAGGGTTAAATTGCATGAGATAATATCTTCCCATTTCAGCTAAGACATGCTACATATGCGTATTTTTCAGAAAACAAACCTTGTGTAAAATGCTAACTACATGGTTACATTGCATTCTCTATCTGAGCACTTAAGGTAAGACATGCTACATATCTGCATTTAAATAAAACTAGACATTAGCGGAAAGAGACAATGACAGGGTTAAATTGCATTAGCTAATATCTTCCCATTTCAGCTAAGACATGCTACATATGCGTATTTTTCAGAAAACAAACCTTGTGTAAAATGCTAACTACATGGTTACATTGCATTCTCTATCTGAGCACTTAAGGTAAGACATGCTACATATCTGCATTTAAATAAAAGTAAACATTAGCGTCGGTAAATAACAAATGGTTAAATTGCATCCTATAGCTGAACATGACGCTAACATTTAAAAACTACAGGGGCAATTGTCAAACTAATTAACCATGTTGTGCACAAATACTCACCAACGAGATAACCAGGGGGCATTTGTCTTTCCTCAAACTGTCTCCACAGGGACGACAGAGAGAGGATGCGGGCATCATGACAAGCCCCTCCAAAATTCGCATACACATGCATAATCCTCATCCGTGCGTCACAAACATACTGCACGTTGAGGCTATGAAAATGTTTGCGATTTCTGAAGGGCAAGTCATCAATTGGAGCACGCAGCGCAATGTGGGTACAATCTATGGCTCCCAAGACATTGGGCAATTGAGCAATATCAAAGAATTCCCGCTTCAGGCGCCTCCAATCACCATCATTCTGTGGGAATCCTATGTATTGCTTACTGATACGTACCATGGCGTCCAGAAAGTTATCAAACACCCCAGAGAATGTACCTTGAGCCAGGCCATGCATGTACAGTTCTCCGGATTGAAAACTCCCGGAGGCCAGGACGTATAGACAGCTTAGCATCTTACTCATGGGGGGAACAGCAGTCCTTATTTGTATACGTGGCTCCAAATGAGGTTTAAGAAGCTCGTAAAGGCCAATGAGCTGTTCGCGATCGAGCCGATACTTATCAAAAACCTCAAAGTCGCTCATGTTTTCCAAGGTGGGTCTCACCCTGTAGACAGGAGGACCTCAAACCAGACGACCCCTTCGTCTCGGTCTGAGCCGCCGAGGCTGCCTGATTCGACCAACAGCTAGTTCGCCAATAGCAGCACCAGCAGTGTCTACCATGTCATCGTCATCCATCTTTCAAAACAGCGTAACAAGGTAAGCACTTGATCTGATGTGGATCACAAGTGATGCATTGGCCATGTTGTTTGGGGGATTTATAGTACGATTAGTCCAATGGTAGTGAGTTTGTAATGATTGCTGATTGTATTCACCTGTTTGTATGTGAGCGGCGCGAATGCTTTCACAGTGGGCGTTTTTTTGTTGTTTGCTGAAATGTTGTTTTCCACAAATGAATCTCAATGTGAAAGTGTCAAATATCACACATACAGTGCATGTTTGTAATGTTTGTAATGTTTGATCATATGCGTAATCAATATTTATTAAACGCGATCTTATAGTAACAAGCACACGTCCAGGCTAACATGAATGAAAGTGCATAGTTGTGTATAATGTGCATCGAATGTGATCGATCAATGTTGCTGCAATATTGTTTGTAAACGATAAAGTAACATCTGCCATCTGTAGTATTGTATATATAAGTGATTGCCGAGCAGTCAATATTGTATGCGTCCCTTTAAAATCGCAATAATAATTCAGAACTTCCCGTCTGTCATCTGTAGTATTGTATATATAAGTGATTGCCGAGCTGTCAATATTGTATGCGTCCCTTTAAAATCGCAATAATAATTCCGAACTTCCCGTCTGCCATCTGTAGTATTGTATATATAAGTGATTGCCGAGCTGTCAATATTGTATGCGTCCCTTTCAAATCGCAATAATAATTCAGAACTTCCGGCTGTCATCTGTAGTATTGTATATATAAGTGATTGCCGAGATGTGAATATTGTATGCGTCCCTTTAAAATCGCAATAATAATTCAGAACTTCCCGTCTGTCATCTGTAGTATTGTATATATAAGTGATTGCCGAGCTGTCAATATTGTATGCGTCCCTTTAAAATCGCACTAATACTGAATAACTTCCGGCTGTCATCTGTAGTATTGTATATATAAGTGATTGCCGAGATGTGAATATTGTATGCGTCCCTTTAAAATCGCAATAATAATTCCGAACTTCCCGTCTGCCATCTGTAGTATTGTATATATAAGTGATTGCCGAGATGTGAATATTGTATGCGTCCCTTTAAAATCGCAATAATAATTCCGAACTTCCCGTCTGCCATCTGTAGTATTGTATATATAAGTGATTGCCGAGCAGTCAATATTGTATGCGTCCCTTTCAAATCGCACTAATACTGAATAACTTCCGGCTGTCATCTGTAGTATTGTATATATAAGTGATTGCCGAGATGTCAATATTGTATGCGTCCCTTTCAAATCGCAATAATAATTCCGAACTTCCGGCTGTCATCTGTAGTATTATATATATAAGTGATTGCCGAGCTGTCAATATTGTATGCGTCCCATTCAAATCGCAATAATAATTCCGAACTTCCCGTCTGCCATCTGTAGTATTGTATATATAAGTGATTTTAGATCTGACAATATTGTATGCGTCCCATAAAAATTGCACTAATACTGAATAACTTCCGGCTGCCATCTGTAGTATTATATATATAATTGATTTGCGATCTGACAATATTTCTTAATTGTCCCATTGAAATCTCCATAATAATGCTGTTCAAAAGTGTGGTTTACGTATATGTTGTATTGTAGTATTGAGTGTTAAAGTTCCTAAAGGGGCGGTACAGTGGTGAATCTGTGATGTGTATGGTTGAATCTTCTAATGACGTCATGATATTATTAACCTGCCTATGTAGTTCTTAAATCCTCATTGTGTTGTTGTATTGTGCTACATTGTTATTGTGTGCTGAATAAAATATAAATGTGTGCTTTGTGGTTGCGTCATGGGTGATACGTGTTATGTACATGTAAGTATATATTGTGATTGTGTCCCACATATGCTGACTTCTATATAGCGGTCTGGCATTGTTGTTCCTTCCCATAAAGTGACATATGTAATCTGGTGTAATGATGTTTTTGTTGTAGGTAATTCCTAATGGTTTATTGTGATGGAATCATGATGTTAAAAGTACAGTCAAATCCATATGTTGTGTTTTGTGATTCCTGTAGAGAATGTAATGTGTTTGTCCCCCATCATTTGAATGCACATGTATGAGTGAATGTTAAAAGTAATATATGTGCATCCATGAGTGATTATGTGTTAAGCCTATGTAAATATGCAGTTGCTGCAAGCATATGAGTTGAATAACTGAAATGCAATAATAAAGGTAAATGAGGTGTTTCCCATTGTGTACTGTTTGTGAATCCAGAAATGTTTAGTGAATTTTATTTTAATTTTAAATGTAATTTTATTTAAATAATAATGTGTTACTAGTGATGTGGATTTGTAGTTGATGTAATCTAAAAGTGTGAAACAATTTTATGGTGTTGTGAATATTCAATAATTAAAAACCATAAGTCCACCATAGGGAAATAGTCATTTCTTAATCTATTTATCATAGCTGGGTCTAACGCATGAAATCATGTATTTTCTAGCGCTGGTATTTGGAGTTTTTCAGTCTACGCTATTTGCGTGCGTTAGGGAAATGAGGGTTTCGCGTGCACGAGCACGTCTTCCCAATAGAAGTCAATGGAGGCTCTAAAGATTTCTAATTTTTTTTTCTAAGACTGGTTTTCCTCGTAAAGTGAGTGACGTCATGAGCTTGTGTGAAAAAGTAACTAAATCGTGTTCTTTTTGTAATAAATAAATATTTTGTGTATGTCATGTGGTGTATATTGTTTGTATGCATCGATGAGTGTATGTTTGTGATAATGTTATTAGTTAGATGTAGGTATATGAGGGTCTTTTCCCGTATGTCCATGTAAGTCAATGGGAAAATGGATTTGTGTGGATTTTTTTCAAACACCCGAGATCTCGCAACTTTAATACTTTGTATTTTGCAGAAAAAATATTAAATATGAAAAATAAATATAGTGTAGTGTTTGTATGAGTGTAAGTGTACTTTGTGTAATATTTTTTTTGGGATTCGTGGATGTTTTTTTTGTCGGTATATGTTTACTACTGGGTCTGAGGTGGCGGTAGAAATGTGAGCGTTAGGTGTATTTTGAGTGGCGGTAAATAAACTCTAAATACCGGAGTGCGTAAGAAACCCGCGTTAGGAGCCTCTAACGCTGGTTTTCACGGCTAACGCCGAACTCCAAATCTAGGCCAAAAAGAGCACACAATTTTACAAAACAGTGAAAAATGCAGCAACCCTTTTGAAATTTTCACAGTATGTACCTAAAGCCTTAATAAAATTGCACCACAAGTTGCAAAACGATTAACCCCTTAATGCCCAAACCGGAGCAGCCTAAAGCCAACACCCGGTTAAAATAACTACAGCACCTTGCCACAGCCTTGCTGTGGCCCTACCTTAGGGATCAGATTTGGGGGAATATAGCTTCCTTAAGGCCCTCAAACAGCAGCAGGACCCTCCATGTGAAGCAGCATGAACTTCTCTGCAATTCTAACTGCGCATCTGAGGCGCGAAATTAGGCTCCTCCCACTCTATTCCGGAGCTGTGAGGCCTAAGAAATCACTCCTAAGTGAATAAAAAATAGCCATGTGGGTAATAACCCCAGAAAGAACCCAAAAGGACTTTCAAAGTGTCTTGCAAACGATATTTTCCTTAGCTAAACAATTGATTGCCCTGAATAAGTGTCAACCAGCATAATTAGCCCTGTTATGTAAGCATTCAATTCCTTACTAAGTCTGTGAACATAGCTTAGGAAAACAGGTAAGTCTATCGCAACTCCTCCCCAGGAAACGCACAGTGACTCTTGTAGTAAAAATAGAAAAGTCTTTTATTGGTAGTAGAGCGCAATTAAAAACAGGGATGTGAGATACAACTCACAGATTCAATAATGGTGTTCCAGTATTGCAAGACACGGCAAACATGTTTTGTGTGGGGCCTCCACACTTGTTCACTGCTCAACACTGCTCAACACTGTGAACATAGCTTACCCTCCCCTCATGGGGATATTGTCAGTCTCTTCTAGCATTATCTCAGTCTTGTCTAGAAATAAATGACTGAACATACCTTATTGCAGATCACCCTGCAAACTGTTCCCCCAACTGAAGTTTTCTGGTACTCCTCAGTCCTGTGTGGGAACAGCAGTGGATTTTAGTTACAACATGCTAAAATCATTTTCCTCTCAGCAGAAATCTTCATCAGTTTTCTGCTAGAGAGTAAATAGTACAAACCGGTACCATTTAAAATAACAAACTTTTGATTGAAGATAATAAAAACTACAATTATAACACCACATTCACTTTACCCTCCCGAGAGAGACCCTAGTGCTTAGAGCCGGCAAAGAGAATGACTGGGGGGTGGAGCTAGAGGGGGAGCTATATGGACAGCTCTGCTGTGTGCTCTCTTTGCCACTTCCTGTAGGGAAGGAGAATATCCCACAAGTAAAGGATGAATCAGTGGACTGGATACACCTTGCAAAGATATATTAGGCACATATCCATTAAATCCATAACACTAATTGTAGACTACTTGAATTATACACACTTCCGCTTGTTGATTTTTTTTTAAAATACATGGATCTAATCACTACATATTGACCTGTGTGGCAACTTACCTTAGCAGAAATATGTCAAAGCGATAAGCATTGCAATAAAGATGTTAGAGACTCATTTTGAGGCTTGTTCAACTTTCTTTCCAAGTGCATCATTAGTGGGTGTCTTGACATTAAAGGGACAATAAAGTGAAAATTAAAATTTAATGAATCAGACAGAGAATATAATTTTAAAAAACTTTACAATTGACTTATCTAATTAAATTTGCTTTATTCTTTTAGTATCCTTTGTCGAAGACCATACCTCAGTAGATTCAGGAGCAGTAATGCCCTGCTGGGAGATAACTTCTGATTGGTGGCTGCGCATATATGCATCTTGTCATTGCTGTTACTTCAAAAAATGATACCAAGAGAATGAAGCAAATTTGTTAATAGAAGTAAATTAAAAAGTTGTTTAAATTGCATGCTCCATCTGAATAATAAAGTATCGTTTTGACTTTAATGTCCCTTTAACATCTATAGATCAGTTAAGTGCCCAATACGTCATCTGTTTGAATTGTGCAATGTTTGAGTTGAATTTGTTCAGCAAGAAATGACTGACAAGTGGGTTTTATTGCATTTAGGTCATACACTTATGGGGATAATTGTACCAGATAAGAAAAGTAACAATGATTTTATCAGCACAACATGAGAAGGAAAATATGTAACAATAAAATAAATTACAAGTAAAACAATTCTCAAAAAAATAGCAATAAAACTTTTTATTTTATTAACATCTTATTTCACTGTAATAAGCCTTTGTCTTATTTCAAAAATATATAGATTTATTAGATTCAGTTTGACATAAATATAAAAGATAAGCGTTTGTCTTTTGTACCTGGAGTTTTAATGTTTGTTCAGAAAATTCAATTAATAAGAAAAGTACAAAGTATGTGTTACTAGCAACCAATGTTGTGTTATAGCAAAGTATTTTGTGCTAATACAAGCTGGTATTGTTTGGCTAAGCTTAACCTGTAACTACACAAGTACTATATACATGGTGAGTATTGATGGACTTGTGTGGGTATAGCTGAATAGCTCCAGTTCATAGGGAATGTAATGTATAGCAAACAGCTGAACAGAGTTATCAATAAACTATTTCTCTGTTGGATTAACTATACAGTGACTTTAAGCTTTTGATGCTGTTTCCCCCTGTTATATTTTACACTTTAAGTGCATATATATTTTATAAAAAAAAAAATATAATTCTACTTGGTATCTTCTGTTCCTCCACCCAGAGAGGGCTACATAGGCTTCCTAAGGGCTGGACTTCAACACACTGATTGGATGTTCATTGAAATTGTCATAAAAAAAACATAATTTATGTAAGAATTTACCTGATAATTTCATTTCTTTCATATTGGCAAGAGTCAAAGAACTAGTGACGTATGGGGTATACATTCCTACCAGGAGGGGCAAAGTTTCCCAAACCTCAAAATGCCTATAAATACACCCCCACCACACCAACAATTCAGTTTAACGAATAGCCAAGAAGTGGGGTGATAAGAAAGGAGCGAAAGCATCAACAAGGAATTGGAATAATTGTGCTTTATACAAAAAAATCATAACCACCATAAAAAGGGTGGGTCTCATGGACTCTTGCCAATATGAAAGAAATGAATTTATCAGGTAAATTCTTACATAAATTATGTTTTCTTTCATGTATTTGGCAAGAGTCCATGAGCTAGTGACGTATGGGATAGCAAATACCCAAGATGTGGAACTCCACGCAAGAGTCACTAGAGAGGGAGGGATAAAAATAAAGACAGCCAATTCCGCTGAAAAATTAATCCACAACCCAAATCAAAAGTTTTAATCTTATAATGAAAAAAAAAACCTGAAAATATAAGCAGAAGAATCAAACTGAAACAGCTGCCTGAAGTATTTTTCTACCAAAAACTGCTTCTGAAGAAGAGAAAACATCAAAATGGTAGAATTTAGAAAAAATAAGCAAAGAAGACCAAGTTGCTGCTTTGCAAATCTGATCAACAGAAGCTTCAGTCTTAAAAACCCAGGAAGTGGAAACTGACCTAGTAGAATGAGCCGTAATCCTCTGAGGCGGGGATTTACCCAACTCTAAATAAGCATGATGAATCAAAAGCTTTAACCAAGATGCCAAAGAAATGGCAGAAGCCTTCTGACCTTTCCTAGAACCAGAAAAGATAACAAATAGACTAGAAGTCTTTCTGGAATCTTTAGTAGCTTCAATATAATATTTTGAAGCTCTTACCACATCCAAAGAATGTGAGGATCTCTCCAGGGAATTCTTAGGATTAGGACACAAAGAAGGGACAACAATTTCTCTACTAATGTTGTTGGAGTTCACAACTTTAGGTAAAAATTTAAACCAAGTCCGCAAAAACCGCCTTATCCTGATGAAAAATCAGAAAAGGAGACTCACAAGAAAGAGCAGAAAAATCAGAAACTCTTCTAGCAGAAGATATGGCCAAAAGGAACAACACTTTCCAAGAAAATAATTTAATGTCCAGAGAATGCATAGGCTCAAACGGAAGAGCCTGTAAAGCCTTCAAAACCAAACTAAGACTCCAAGGAGGAGAAATTGATTTAATAACAGGCTTGATACGAACCAAAGCCTGTACAAAACAATGAATATCAGGAAGTTTAGCAATTCTTCTGTGGAACAGAACAGAAAGAGCAGAGAATTGTCCTTTCAAAGAACTTGCAGACAAACCCTTATCTAAACCATCCTGAAGAAACTGTAAAATTCTAGGAATTCTAAAAGAATGCCAAGAGAATTTATGAGAAGAGCACCATGAAATGTAAGTCTTCCAAACTCGATAAAAAATCTTTCTAGACACAGATTTACGAGCCTGCAACATAGTATTAATCACTGAGTCAGAGAAACCTCTATGACTAAGCGTTCGATTTCCATACCAAGATCCTAATGATTTGAGATCCTAATGGAAAAACGAACCTTGAGATATAAGGTCTAGCCTTAATGGAAGTGGCCAACGTTGGCAACTGGACATCCGGACAAGATCCACATGCCAAAACCTGAGCGGCCATGCTGGAGCCACCAGCAGCACAAACGATTGCTCCATGATGATTTTGAAAATCACTCTTGGAAGAAGAACTAGAGGCGGAAGGAAGTGTCAATGCATACACTGCTTCCGCCTGAGGATCCCTGGACCTGGATAGGTACCTGGGAAGTTTCTTGTTTAGATGAGATGCCATCAGATCTATTTCTGGAAGCCCCCACATCTGAACAATTTGAAAAAACATATCTGGGTGAAGAGACCATTCTCCCGGATGTAAAGCTTGATGACAGAGATAATCCGCTTCCCAATTGTTTATACCTGGGATATGGACCGCAGAAATTAGACAGGACCTGGATTTTGCCCAAGCAAGTATCCGAGATACTTCTTTCATAGCCTGAGGACTGAGAGTCCCACCCTGATGATTGACATACGCCACAGTTGTGACATTGTCTGTCTGAAAACCAATAAACGTCTCTCTCTTCAAATAGAAGCCAAAACTGAAGAACTCTGAGAATCGCACGGAGTTCCAAAATATTGAATGGTAATCTCGCCCTTTTGAGATTTCCAAACCCCTTGCGCTGTCAGAGATCCCCAGACAGCTTCCCAACCTAAAAGACTTGCATCTGTTGAGATCATGGTCCAGGTTGGATGAACCGAAGAGACTCGTAGAACTATACGATGGTGATCTAACCACCAAGTCAGAGATAGTTGAATATTGGGATTCAAGGACATTAAATGTGATATCCTAGGATAATCCCTGCACCATTAATTCAGCATTAAAAACTGGAAAGGTTTCATATGAAAATGAGCAAAGGGAAACGAATCCAATGCTACAGTCATGAGACCTAAAACGTCCATGCATATAGCTACTGAAGGAAATAATAGAGATTGAAGGTTCCGACAAGCTGAACCCAATATAAATTGTCTGTTGTCTGTTAGAGACAAATACATTGACACAATCTATCTGGAAACCTAAAAAAGGTGACCCTTGTCTGAGGAATCAAGGAACTTTTGATAAAATGATCCTCCAACCATGTCTTTGGAGAAACAACAGAAGTTGAATCGCATGAGATTCTGCAGAACGAAAAGACCGAGCAAGTACCATGATATCGTCCAAATAAGGAAACACTGAGAACCTTTGAAAAGATTCCTAGAGCTGTCGTTAGGCCAGAAAGGAAAAGCAACAAAATGGTAATGCTTGTCTAAAAAAGAGAATCTCAGAAAATGAAAATAATCTGAATGAAAACAGAATATGAAGATATGCATCCTGTAAGTCTATTGTAGGCAAATTATGCCCTTGCTGAACAAAAGGCAGAATAGACCTTATAATCACCATTCTGAAAGATGGTACTCTAATATGACAATTCAAAAGATTTTCTTTCTTTGGGACAATGAATAGTTTTGAACAAAACCCCAGAACCCGTTCCTGAAACGGAACTGGTATGAATACCCCAGATAACTCCAGGTCTGAAACACACTTCAGGAAAGTCTGAGCCTTTACTGGAATAGCTAGAATATGTGAGAGAGAAAAAGACTTCTCACAGGCGGTCTTACTCTGAATCCTATTCTGTACCCCAATCTAAGAAGTTTGGACCGAATTGAACCAAACAACTTTAGAAAATTCTTAACCTGCCCCCTACCAGCTAAGCTGGAATAAGGGCCGCACCTTCATGCGAATTTGGGGGCTGGTTTTGATCTCTTAAATGGCTTGAATTCATTCCATTTTGAAGAAAGCTTCCAATTAGAAACATGTTACTTGGGGAAGAATTAGGTTTCTGTTCCTTATTAAGAACAAAAACTAATATAAGCTTAGAACTTAATCTTGAAGCAAAAAAACTCCCTTCCCCAGAGTAACAGTTGAAAGTATTGAATCCAACTGTGAACCAAATAATTTATTACCTTGGAAGGAAAGAAAATAGAAATCTGGATTTTAGAGATCAAATCAGCATTCCAAGATTTAAGTCACAAAGTTATTCTAGCTAAAATAGCTAAAGACATAGATTTAACTTCAATTTTGATAATATAAAAAAATGGCATCACAAATGAAATTATTAGCATGTTGAAACAAGTTAACAATGCTAAACAAATCATAAACCAATACTTGTTGCGCTAAAGTTTCCAACCAAAAAAGATGAAACAGCTGCAACATCAGCCAAAGAAATTGCAGGCCTAAGAAAAGGACCTGAAAATAAATTAATTTTCCTTAGAAAAGATACAAGTTTCCCATCTAAAGGATCTTTAAAATAAATACTATTTTCTAGAGGAATAGTAGTACGTTTAGCAAGAGTAGAGATAGCCCCATTAACTTTGGGGATCTTTTCCCAAAACTCCAAACTAACTGCTGGCAAAGGATACAATTTTAAAACCTTAAAGAAGGAATAAAAGAAGTACCAGGCCTATTCCATTCCCCAGTATTAGAAACCGGAAAAAAAAACCTCTGAAGTAACCACAGGAGGTTAATAAGCAGAATTTAAATGTTAGCTAGCCTTAAAATCAAGAGGACTAGTCTCCTCAATATTCAAAATAATCAACACCTTTTCAACAAAGAACAAATGTACTCTATTTAAAAGTAAAAAAGTAGATTTGTTAGTGTCAATATCTGATGAAGGATATTCTGAATGAGATAAATCATCATCAGAGAAGGATAATTCAGTATGTTGTTGGTCATTTGAAAATTCATCAACTAAATGAGAAGTTTAAAAAACCTTTACATTTTATTAAAAGGCGGGATGGCAGACAAAGCCTTCAGAATAGAATCAGAAAAATATTCTTATAAATTCCCAGGTATATCTTGTACATTAGATGTTAAAAGAATAGCAATAGACAATGCATTAATACTGATGGACATTTTATCTTCATGTAAAAGTTTATCATGATAACCTAATTACAACCATAGCTAAAGATAAAAATTCATAACATTAAAATAAATGAACTTAGCTTTGGTAGGACTGATATCAGTCAGCAGGAATCCGACAGTATTTTCTGATACAGGAACAGTTTTGAGATATCTTGCAAATGTAAGAGAAAAAACAGAATTTATGTTTACCTGATAAATTACTTTCTCCAACGGTGTGTCCGGTCCACGGCGTCATCCTTACTTGTGGGATATTCTCTTCCCCAACAGGAAATGGCAAAGAGCCCAGCAAAGCTGGTCACATGATCCCTCCTAGGCTCCGCCTACCCCAGTCATTCGACCGACGTTAAGGAGGAATATTTGCATAGGAGAAACCATATGTTACCGTGGTGACTGTAGTTAAAGAAAATAAATTATCAGACCTGATTAAAAAAACCAGGGCGGGCCGTGGACCGGACACACCGTTGGAGAAAGTAATTTATCAGGTAAACATAAATTCTGTTTTCTCCAACATAGGTGTGTCCGGTCCACGGCGTCATCCTTACTTGTGGGAACCAATACCAAAGCTTTAGGACACGGATGAAGGGAGGGAGCAAATCAGGTCACCTAAATGGAAGGCACCACGGCTTGCAAAACCTTTCTCCCAAAAATAGCCTCAGAAGAAGCAAAAGTATCAAATTTGTAAAATTTAGAAAAAGTGTGCAGTGAAGACCAAGTCGCTGCCTTACATATCTGATCAACAGAAGCCTCGTTCTTGAAGGCCCATGTGGAAGCCACAGCCCTAGTGGAGTGAGCTGTGATTCTTTCAGGAGGCTGCCGTCCGGCAGTCTCATAAGCCAATCGGATAATGCTTTTAATCCAGAAGGAGAGAGAGGTAGAAGTTGCTTTTTGACCTCTCCGTTTACCAGAATAAACAACAAACAAAGACAAAGTTTGTCTGAAATCCTTAGTAGCTGCTAAGTAAAATTTGAGAGCACGAACTACATCCAAGTTGTGCAACAAACGTTCCTTCTTTGAAACTGGATTAGGACACAAAGAAGGCACAACTATCTCCTGGTTAATGTTTTTGTTAGAAACAACTTTTGGAAGAAAACCAGGTTTAGTACGCAAAACCACCTTATCTGCATGGAACACCAGATAAGGAGAAGAACACTGCAGAGCAGATAATTCTGAAACTCTTCTAGCAGAAGAAATTGCAACCAAAAACAAAACTTTCCAAGATAATAACTTAATATCAACGGAATGTAAGGGTTCAAACGGAACCCCCTGAAGAACTGAAAGAACTAGGTTGAGACTCCAAGGAGGAGTCAAAATTTTGTAAACAGGCTTGATTCTAACCAGAGCCTGAACAAAGGCTAGAACATCTGGCACAGCTGCCAGCTTTTTGTGAAGTAACACAGACAAGGCAGAAATCTGTCCCATCAAGGAACTTGCAGATAATCCTTTTTCCAATCCTTCTCGAAGGAAGGATAGACTCTTAGGAATCTTAACCTTGTCCCAAGGGAATCCTGCAGATTCACACCAACAGATATACCAAATTATGTGGTAATTTTTCTGGTTACAGGCTTTCAGGCCTGAACAAGAGTATTAATAACAGAATCTGAGAACCCTCGCTTTGATAAGATCAAGCGTTCAATCTCCAAGCAGTCAGCTGGAGTGGGTGGAACGGACCTAGAACAAGAAGGTCTCGTCTCAAAGGTAGCTTCCATGGTGGAGCCGATGACATATTCACCAGATCTGCATACCAAGTCCTGCGTGGCCACGCAGGAGCTATCAAAATCACCGACGCCCTCTCCTGATTGATCCTGGCTACCAGCCTGGGGATGAGAGGAAACGGCGGGAACACATAAGCTAGTTTGAAGGTCCAAGGTGCTACTAGTGCATCCACTAGAGCCGCCTTGGGATCCCTGGATCTGTACCCGTAGTAAGGAACTCTGAAGTTCTGACGAGAGGCCATCAGATCCATGTCTGGAATGCCCCACGGTTGAGTGACTTGGGCAAAGATTTCCGGATGGAGTTCCCACTCCCCCGGATGCAATGTCTGACGACTCAGAAAATCCGCTTCCCAATTTTCCACTCCTGGGATGTGGATAGCAGACAGGTGGCAGGAGTGAGACTCCGCCCATAGAATGATTTTGGTCACTTCTTCCATCGCTAGGGAACTCCTTGTTCCCCCCTGATGGTTGATGTATGAACTTGGCCCTCGCTAGCTGAGGCCAAGCTTTGAGAGCATTGAATATCGCTCTCAGTTCCAGAATATTTATCGGTAGAAGAGATTCTACCCGAGACCAAAGACCCTGAGCTTTCAGGGATCCCCAGACCGCGCCCCAGCCCATCAGACTGGCGTCGGTCGTGACAATGACCCACTCTGGTCTGCGGAAGGTCATCCCTTGTGACAGGTTGTCCAGGGACAGCCACCAACGGAATGAGTCTCTGGTCCTCTGATTTACTTGTATCTTCGGAGACAAGTCTGAATAGTCCCCATTCCACTGACTGAGCACGAACAGTTGTAATGGTCTTAGATGAATGCGCACAAAAGGAACTATGTCCATTGCCGCTACCATCAAACCTATCACTTCCATGCACTGCGCTATGGAAGGAAGAGGAACGGAATGAAGTATCCGACAAGAGTCTAGAAGTTTTGTTTTTCTGGCTTCTGTCAGAAAAATCCTCATTTCTAAGGAGTCTATTATAGTTCCCAAGAAGGGAACCCTCGTTGACGGAGATAGAGAACTCTTTTCCACGTTCACTTTCCATCCGTGAGATCTGAGAAAGGCCAGGACAATGTCCGTGTGAGCCTTTACTTGAGGAAGGGACGACGCTCGAATCAGAATGTCGTCCAAGTAAGGTACTACAGCAATGCCCCTTGGTCTTAGCACCGCCAGAAGGGACCCTAGTACCTATGAGAAAATCCTAGGAGCAGTGGCTAATCCGAAAGAAAACGCCACGAACTGGAAATGCTTGTCCAGGAATGCAAACCTTAGGAACCGATGATGTTCCTTGTGGATAGGAATATGTAGATACGCATCCTTGAAATCCACCTTGGTCATGAATTGACCTTCCTGGATGGAAGGAAGAAGTGTTCGAATGGTTTCCATCTTGAACGATGGAACCTTGAGAAACTTGTTCAAGATCTTGAGATCTAAGATTGGTCTGAACGTTCCCTCTTTTTTGGGAACTATGAACAGATTGGAGTAGAACCCCATCCCTTGTTCTCCTAATGGAACAGGATGAATCACTCCCATTTTTAGCAGTTCTTCTACCCAATGTAAGAATGCCTGTCTTCTTATGTGGTCTGAAGACAACTGAGACCTGTGGAACCTCCCCCTTGGAGGAAGCCCCTTGAACTCCAGAGAATAACCTTGGGAGACTATTTCTAGCGCCCAAGGATCCAGAACATCTCTCGCCCCAGCCTGAGCGAAGAGAGAGAGTCTGCCCCCCACCAGATCCGGTCCCGGATCGGGGGCCCGCATTTCATGCTGTCTTGGTAGCAGTGGCAGGTTTCCTGGCCTGCTTTCCTTTGTTCCAGCCTTGCATAGGTCTCCAGGCTGGATTGGCTTGAGAAGTATTACCTTCCTGCTTAGAGGACGTAGCCCTTGGGGCTGATCCGTTTCTGCGAAAGGGACGAAACTTAGGTTTATTTTTGGTCTTGAAAAGACCTATCCTGAGGAAGGGCGTGGCCCTTGCCCCCAGTGATATCAGAGATAATCTCTTTCAAGTCAGGGCCAAAGAGTGTTTTCCCCTTGAAAGGAATGTCAAGCAATTTGTTCTTGGAAGACGCATCCGCTGCCCAAGATTTTAACCAAAGCGCTCTGCGCCACAATAGCAAACCCAGAATTTTTTCGCCGCTAACCTAGCCAATTGCAAGGTGGCGTCTAGGGTGAAAGAATTAGCCAATTTAAGAGCACGAATTCTGTCCATAATCTCCTCATAAGAAGAAGAATTACTAATAATCGCCTTTCCTAGCTCATCAAACTAGAAACACGCGGCTGCAGTGACAGGGACAATGCATGCAATTGGTTGTAGAAGGGAACCTTGCTGAACAAACATCTTTAGCAGACCTTCTAATTTTTTATCCATAGGATCTTGGAAAGCACAACTATCTTCTATGGGTATAGTGGCGCGCTTGTGTAGAGTAGAAACCGCCCCCTCGACCTTGGGGACTGTCTGCCATCAGTCCTTTCTGGGGTCGACTATAGGAAAACAATTTTATAAATATGGGGGGAGGTACTAAAGGTATACCGGGCCTGTCCCATTCTTTACTAACAATGTACGCCACCCGCTTGGATATAGGAAAAGCTTCGGGGGGCCCCGGGGCCTCTAAGAACTTTTCCATTTTACATAGTGGTTCTGGAATGACCAGATAATCACAATCATCCAAATTGGATAACACCTCCTTAAGCAGAGCGCGGAGATGTTCCAACTTAAATTTAAAAGTAATCACATCAGGTTCAGCTTGTTGAGAAATGTTTCCTGAATCTGAAATTTCTCCCTCAGACAAAACCTCCCTGGCCCCCTCAGACTGGTGTAGGGGCCCTTCAGAAACCATATCATCAGCGTTCTCATGCTCTACAGAATTTTCTAAAACAGAGCAGTCGCGCTTTCGCTGATAAGTGGGCATATTGGCTAAAATGTTTTTGATAGAATTATCCATTACAGCCGTTAAATGTTGCATAGTAAGGAGTATTGGCGCACTAGATGTACTAGGGGCCTCCTGTATGGGCAAGACTGGTGTAGACGAAGGAGGGGATGATGCGGTACCATGCTTACTCCCCTCACTTGAGGAATCATCTTGGGCATCATTTTTACTAAAATTTTTTATGACATAAAATACATATAGTTAAATGAGAAGGAACCTTGGTTTCCCCACAGTCATAACACAATCTATCTGGTAGTTCAGACATGTTAAACAGGCATAAACTTGATAACAAAGCACAAAAAACGTTTTAAAATAAAACCGTTACTGTCACTTTAAATTTTAAACTAAACACACTTTATTACTGCAATTGCGAAAAAGTATGAAGGAATTGTTCAAAATTCACCAAAATTTCACCACAGTGTCTTAAAGCCTTAAAAGTATTGCACACCAAATTTGGAAGCTTTAACCCTTAAAATAACGGAACCGGAGCCGTTTTTATATTTAACCCCTTTACAGTCCCTGGAATCTGCTTTGCTGAGACCCAACCAAGCCCAAAGGGGAATACGATACCAAATGATGCCTTCAGAAAGACTTTTCTATGTATCCGAGCTCCACACACATGCAGCTGCATGCCATGCTGTCCTCAAAAACAAGTGCGCCATACCGGCGCGAAAATGAGGCTCTGACTATGATTAGGGAAAGCCCCTAAAGAATAAGGTGTCAAAAACAGTGCCTGCCGATATAATCATATCAAAATACCCAGAATAAATGATTCCTCAAGGCTAAATATGTGTTAATAATGAATCGATTTAGCCCAGAAAAAGTCTACAGTCTTAATAAGCCCTTGTGAAGCCCTTATTTACTATCTTAATAAACATGGCTTACCGGATCCCATAGGGAAAATGACAGCTTCCAGCATTACATCGTCTTGTTAGAATGTGTCATACCTCAAGCAGTAAGAGACTGCAAACTGTTCCCCCAACTGAAGTTAATTGCTCTCAACAGTCCTGTGTGGAACAGCCATGGATTTTAGTTACGGTGCTAAAATCATTTTCCTCATACAAACAGAAATCTTCATCTCTTTTCTGTTTCTGAGTAAATAGTACATACCAGCACTATTTTAAAATAACAAACTCTTGATTGAATAATAAAAACTACAGTTAAACACTAAAAAACTCTAAGCCATCTCCGTGGAGATGTTGCCTGTACAACGGCAAAGAGAATGACTGGGGTAGGCGGAGCCTAGGAGGGATCATGTGACCAGCTTTGCTGGGCTCTTTGCCATTTCCTGTTGGGGAAGAGAATATCCCACAAGTAAGGATGACGCCGTGGACCGGACACACCTATGTTGGAGAAAACAACATATAAAGCAAAATATCAATTTCCTTATATGACAGTTTCAGGAATGGGAAAAAAATGCAAACAAAATAAGCCTCTGGAAACCAGAAGCAAAATGAAATAAAGACTTAAATAATGTCAGAAATCTGGTGCAAAGCATGAAGCCCACAACTGACAAAATATTTTTTGGCGCTAAGAACGTCTGCAACAAACACGAGCGTCATAGATGACGCAACTACGTGAAAATTCTCGGCGCCAACTAAGACGCCGGAAATTACGAAATTACGTCAACAAACGTAATTCTCACGCCAAAAAGTCTCGCGCCAAGAATGACGCAATAAATTATAGCATTTTGCGCTCCAGCGAGGCTAACAGCCCGCAATTTAAAAAAGAAAGTCAATTTGAAAATTTCAGGTAAATTTTTTTTTTTTTTATATGCATTTCCCAAAATGAAACTGACAGTCTGCAAAAAGGATATATACTGATTAACCTGAATCATGGCAAATATAAGTACAAAACATATATTTAGAACTTTACAAATAAAGTGCCAAAGCATAGCTGAGAGTATCTTAAATAAAAGAAAACACACTTACCAAAAGACACTCATCTACATAAAGTAGATAGCCAAACCAGTACTGAAACGAGAATCAGTAGAGGTAATGGTATATAAGAGTATATCGTCGATCTGAAAAGGGAGGTAGGAGATGAAATCTCTACGACCGATAACAGAGAACCTATGAAATAGATCCTCGTTAGGATGACCATTGTATTCAATAGGTAATACTCCCTTCACATCCCTCTGACATTCACTGCACTCTGAGAGGAACCGGGCTTCAGCATGCTGAGAAGCGCATTTCAACGTAGAAATCTAGCACAAACTTACTTCACCACCTCCATAGGAGGCAAAGTTTGTAAAACTGAATTGTGGGTGTGGTGGGGGGTGTATTTATAGGCATTTTGAGGTTTGGGAAACTTTACCCCTCCTGGTAGGAATGTATATCCCATACGTCACTAGCTCATGGACTCTTGCCAATTACATGAAAGAAAAAGAGTTCATCCCACTGGGTCAGCATAACATTGTAATAGAAGCATTTCTATAGGCACGGATTTAACCCTTTTCACAGATAGATTTTTTTTTAAAAAGTACACATATACTTCATTTTATTAGCTGACGTTTACCATCACTTTAAGCAGAATTATATATTTTTATAAAAATGTACCTTTTTGCTGAGCCTGTGATAATGCTGGTCTACAAGATAGATAACAAAGCCAATAACATTTGGGGGCCGATTTACCAAGTCCTGTATTGTGCCGAATGCACATTAATAAATCGGCTCAAACAATAATGTCTATGCACTGCCAGCTGGTGCACAGTGTTTCAGCAGGTGCTAGAATGCATAGTTACACACCTCTTTCTAGCCTTCATTTTAGAAGAATTGTGCTAGACTTAGTGCAAGCACTGCAAAAACAAAAGGTTAATATATATATATATTCAGCAAAAAAAGCAAATACGAGTGTACCTACATATTGGCAATAGTTTACAGATACTGCACACCATGTGATTGATGCATTCAACAGTTTGTTCTATAACAATACAATATATTATCACTAATAGTTTTAGGTAGTGGATCTTTGTGGCCAAATTATTTATTTACCATTTATTTTCTGGATATCAAATACCATTGGACCAACCCTATAGTTATGAACCTTTGTCTATTAGCTTTCAAGAATAATATTATTAGCTAGCACTGTGCTTTAAGTTGCTTTTTTCAATTGTTACTCAAATGCTAGAAATTAGGTTTACTACAAGCTACAAGCACAAACACAAGAGATTATACAGAATACACAAAATGTATAAACAATACACAGCATTTTTAATAACATGTTTACAATATTATGCCAATAACCTTTTTTTACTTTTTTTTTATGTTTTATTCAGTGCTTCGGGACACATTTAGTATGTGCCCATATTGTCAATCTGATGAAACTATGAACAACAACCATACAATATATTACAAACTGTAAACCTTGAACACATTTACACATTTTCATGCCTTGATTGTTTACACTTTTAGACATTAAGAAAAAAAAAACATCAGGCAAAATTTCCAAGCTGATTGTCCATGTGAGTTGCAAGTGTACATTGTAATGGTTTCATGTAAAAATGAATTCATTCTTCCTTCGGCAAACTTCTCACAGGTAAATGATGTGGTCCATTTGGTCTAGAAGCTTTAGTAAATGAAGTAAAAATACAGTGATGTTAAATCAGCAACACATCTTTCAAATGGTATATTAGCAAACTGATTTAAAAATATATTTTATTTGACTGGCACCAAAGAGAGAAACAACATAGAACAATGGCATTAAAAGATTAAAAAAAATAAACATTTATAAAATACTTCACAACTTCTCAGTGAAGAAAAATGCATCATCTTCTCCTAAAATAAAAATGTGAGTACTGGCCAATAGCAATCTTAAGCTTCTTAACGTCAAAGTGTTTCTACTCTATAATTATGAGGTATTTATCACGTGTTTTTTTCTGTTATTTTTTTATTGTCTGCGTTTTTATACCACTTTTGATATAATGCTGCAATACAATACTCTTTTTTCCATAAAATACATTTTATTTTAGTATAAAATGTAAAAAAAAATATATATATAAAATTTCAGTTTCTTTTGGAAGAAACTGATAATTTAATGTGTACATCCTGGAAGAAGGCCTCCCGGAGACTTATGAAACCTGTATCCATAGGTTTGCAGTGCAATTTTGTTTTCATTTTGTATTGCTTCAAAAATCTTTTTTGATGTTGTGCTTTTTTTCTAGGATGACTCTACATCACACAGTATACACTACATTTCTATGTAAAAAAAACAAAACACCAGCTGCTACATACCTCATCAGTTTTAAATAGACAGTTGGCTCATCTTTAAATGGACAGTCTACTTGATTTTTTTTATTGTTATAAAAAGACAGATAACGCGTTTACCAGCCATTCCCCAGATTTGCTTAACTAACATTGTTATATTAATATTCTTTATAACCTCTAAATCTCTGCCTGTTTCTAAACCCCTGCAGGCCACCTCTTATCTCACTGCATTTTACTATCTTTTCACAGCAAGACCATGCTAGTTCATGTGTGCCATATAGATAACACTGTGCTCACTCCTGTGGAGTTACGCATAAGCCATCACTGATTGGCTAAAATGCAAGTTTGTAAATAGCAATGAAATTTACAATTAATTTAGCAATGAAAGGGGGCAGTCTGCAGAGGCTTAGATACAAGGTAACCAAAGAGGTAACAAGTATATTAATATAACAGTGTTGGTTATGCAAAGCTGGGAAATGGTTAAAAAAGGAAATGTATGCGTACCTGATAAATTGATTTCTTCTACGATACGACGAGTCCACGGATTTCATCCTCACTTGCAGGATATTATCCTCCTGCTAACAGGAAGTGGCAAAGAGCACCACAGCAGAGCTGTATATATAGCTCCTCCCTTCCCCTCCACCTCCAGTCATTCGACCGAAGGTTATAGGAAGAGAAAGGAAAAGCTAAAAGGTGCAGAGGTGACTGAAGTTGTAAATAATAAAAACTTTAATCTGTCTTAAATTGACAGGGAGGGCCGTGGACTCGTCGTATCGTAGAAGAAATCAATTTATCAGGTAAGCATAAATTTCCTTTTCTTCTACAAGATACGAGTCCACGGATTTCATCCTTACTTGTGGGATACAATACCAAAGTAACAGGACAAGACAGAGACCTAAACGGAAGGCACCACTGCTTGAAGAACTTTTCTCCCAAACACAGCCTCAGAAGAAGCAAAAGTATCAAATTTGTAAAATTTGTAAAAAGTATGAAGGGACGACCAAGTCGCAGCCTTACAAATCTGTTCAACAGATGCATCGTTTTTAAAAGCCCATGTGGAAGCCACAGCCCTAGTAGAATGAGCTGTAATTCTTTCAGGAGGCTGCAGTCCAGCAGTCTCATATGCCAGGCGGATGATACTTCTCAGCCAAAAAGAAAGAGAGGTAGCCGTAGCTTTCTGACCCCTACGTTTTCCAGAATAAACAATGAATAATGAAGATGATTGATGGAAATCCTTAGTTGCCTGTAAGTAGAACTTTAAGGCACGGACCACGTCCAGGTTATGTAACAGACGCTCCTTCTTAGAAGAAGGATTAGGACACAAGAAAGGAACAACAATTTCCTGATTAATATTCTTATTTGAAACAACCTTAGGAAGAAAACCATGTTTGGTACGTAAAACCACCTTTTCAGAATGAAAAATGAGATAAGGCGAATCACACAATAGCAACCAAAAACAGAACTTTCCAAGATAACAATTTAATATCTATGGAATGCATAGGTTCAAATGGAACCCCTTGAAGAACACTAAGAACTAAATTCAAACTCCAGGCAGGAGTAATAGGTCTAAATACAGGCTTAATTCTAGATAGAGCCTGACAAAAAGACTGAACATCTGGCACATCTGCCAAACATTTGTGAAACAAAATTGACAAAGCAGAAATTTGTCCCTTTAAGGAACTTGCTGATAAGCCTTTCTCCAGTCCTTGGAGAAAAGACAGAATCTTAGGAATCCTAACTTTACTCCATGAGTAACCCTTGGATTCACACCAATAAAGATATTTACGCCATATCTTATGATAGATTTTTCTAGTGACAGGCTTTCTAGCCTGTATCAAAGTATTGATGACCGAATCAGAGAATCCTCGCTTCGATAAAATCAAGCGTTCAATCTCCACGCAGTCAGCTGCAGAGAAATTAGATTTGGATGTTGGAAAGGACCTTGAATGAGAAGGTCCTGGCTCAAAGGAAGTTTCCACGGTGGCAGAGAGGACATGTCCACTAGATCTGCATACCAAGTCCTGCGTGGCCATGCAGGCGCTATCAGGATTACTGAAGCACTCTCCTGTTTGATTCGAGCAATCACGCGTGGAAGAAGAGGAAAAGGTGAAAACACATAAGCTAGGCTGAACAACCAAGGCACTGCCAAGGCATCTATCAGTTCGGCCTGAGGATCCCTCGACCTGGATCCGTATCTTGGAAGCTTGGCATTCTGCCATCAGATCCAATTCCGGTCTGCCCCATCGGAGAATCAGTGAGGCAAACACCTCCGGGTGTAGTTCCCACTCCCCCGGATGAAAGGTCTGTCGACTTAAAAAATCAGATTCCCAGTTCTCTACTCCTGGGATGTAGATTGCTGACAGATAACAAGAGTGGGCCTCCGCCCATCGGATTATCTTGGGATACTTCTATCATCGCTAAGGAACTCCTTGTTCCCCCTGATGATTGATATATGCCACAGTCGTGATGTTGTCCGACTGGGAATCTGATGAATTTGGCCGAAGCCAACTGAGGCCATGCCTGAAGCGCATTGAATATTGCTCTCAGTTCCAGAATATTGATTGGAAGTAGAGACTCCACCTGAGTCCAAACACCCTGAGCCTACAGGGAATTGCAGACTGCACCCCAGCCCAGTAGGCTGGCGTCCGTTGTCACTATTACCCACGAGGGTCTACGGAAACAAGACCCCTGGGACAGATGATCCGGCGACAACCACCAAAGAAGAGAGTCTCTGGTTTCTTGATCTAGATTTATCTGAGGAGATAAATCCGCATAATCCCCATTTCACTGTCCGAGCATGCACAGCTGCAGTGGTCTGAGATGAAAGCGAGCAAACGGAATGATGTCCATTGCCACTACCATTAATCCAATTACCTCCATACATTGAGCCACTGATGGCCGAGGAATGGACTGAAGTGCTCGGCAAGTATTTAGAATCTTTGATTTTCTGACTTCCGTCAGAAATATTTTCATGGCTACCGAGTCTATCAGAGTTCCCAAGAAAGGAACCCTTGTCTGTGGAACTAGTGAACTCTTCTCTATGTTCACCTTCCAACCGTGAGTTATCAGGAAAGACAACACTGTGTCCGTGTGAGATTTTGTCAGTTGATACGTTGACGCCTGGATAAGAATATCGTCCAGATAAGGTGCCACTGCTATGCCTCGCGGTCTGAGAACTGCCAAAAGAGACCCTAGAACCTTCGTGAAGATTCTGGGTGCTGTGGCCAACCCGAATGGAAGAGCCACGAAATGATAATGTTTGTCCAGGAAGGCAAACCTTAGAAACTGATGATGATCCTTGTGGATAGGAATATGAAGGTAAGCATCCTTCAAATCCACGGTAGTCATATATTGACCCTCTTGGATCATTGGTAAGATTGTTCGTATAGTCTCCATTTTGAACTATGGGACTCTTTTAGACACTTGAGTTCTAAAATGGGTCTGAAAGTTCCCTCTTTTTTGGAAACCACGAATAGGTTTGAGTAAAACCCCTGTTCCTGTTCCGATTTTGGAACGGGACAAATTACTCCCATAGTAAAAAGGTATTTTACACAGCGTAAGAACGCCTCTCTTTTTATCTGGTCTGCAGATAATCTTGAAAGATGTCCTTGAATTCCAATTGATAACCGTGGGTCACTATTTCCAGCGCCCAGGGGTCCTGAACATCTCTTGCCCAAGCCTGGGCAAAGAAAGAAAGTCTGCCCCCTACTAGATCTGGTCCCAGATCGGGGGCCGCCCCTTCATGCTGTCTTTGTAGCAGCAGCAGGCTTCTTCGATTGTTTACCTTTATTCCAGTTCTGGTTGGGTCTCCAGACTGACTTAGATTGGATAAAATTCCCTTCCTGCTTTGTGGAGGAAGAGGAAGCAGAGGGTCGTCCTTTAAAATTCTGAAAGGAACGAAAATTATTATGTTTACCCCTCATCTTAACAGACTTATCCTGAGGTAGGGCATGGCCTTTACCTCCTGTAATGTTAGAAATGATTTCCTTCAATTCAGGCCCGAAAAGGGTATTACCTTTAAAGGGAATAGCTAAAAGCTTAGTTTTTGATGACACATCAGCGGACCAAGATTTGAGCCACAACGCTCTACGCGATAGAATAGCAAATCCTGCATTTTTCGCCACTAATTTAGCAATTTGAAAAGCGGCATCAGTAATAAAAGAATTAGCTAGCTTGAGAGCCTTAATTCTATCCAAAATGTCATCTAACAGGGTCTCAACCTTAAGAGACTCTTCTAGAGCCTCAAACCAAAAAGCTGCTGCAGTAGTTACTGGAACAATGCAAGCCGTACTTTGTAAAAGAAAACCCTGATTACTAAATAATTTCTTTAGAAGACCCTCTAATTTTTTATCCATAGGGTCTTTGAAAGCACAACTGTCCTCAATGTGTATAGTTGTACGCTTAGCCAGGGTAGATATCGCTCCCTCTACCTTAGGGACCGTTTGCCACGAGTCCCGAATGGTGTCTGATATGGGAAACATTTTCTTAAAATTAGGAGGGGGAGAGAATGGTATACCTGGTCTATCCCATTCCTATTTTATAATTTCCGAAATTCTTTTAGGAACCGGAAAAACATCAGTGTAAGTAGGTACCTCTAGATATTTGTCCATCTTACACAATTTCTCTGGTGGTATTACAATAGGGTCACAATCATCCAGAGTCGCTAAAACCTCCCAAAGTAACAGGCGGAGGTGTTCAAGCTTAAATTTAAAGGACATAGCCTCCGAATCTGTCTGAGGTAACACATTCCCTGAGTCTGAAAGCTCTCCCTCAGACAGCAATTCCCTAACCCCCAACTCAGAACACTGAGGGTACATCGGAGATAGCTAATAAAGCATCAGAGGATTCAGTATTCACATTAATACCTGACCTACTGCGTTTACCCTGTAATACTGGTAATTTATATAATACCTCTGTAAGGGTAGTTGACATAACTGCAGCCATCTCCTGCAGAGTAAAGGAATTAGACGCACTAGAGGTACTTGGCGTCGCTTGTGTGGGCGTTAAAGGTTGTGACACTTGGGGAGAATTCGAGGGCATATCCTGATTTTCTTCAAACTGAGAATCATCCTTAGACACACTATCTTTACTTACAATATGCTCTTTACAATGTAAGGCCCTTTCAGTACAAGAGGTACACAATGTAAGAGGGGGTTCCACAATGGCATCTAAACACATAGAACACTGAGATTCTTCAATGTCAGACATGCTGAACAGACCAGTAAAAACCAACAATAGTCATGTAAACACTTTATTAAATGCTTTAAACCGTTTTCAGAAAAGTGTACTGTGCCTTTAAAAAACAAAAAGTGAACAATTTTTTCAAAAGTGTGGTAAACCGTTAATTTATCTTCAAAATTAACTCAATCTCAAATAAGATTTCCAAAAATTAGTGCACCCTAAGTATTAAGGGAAAGATTAACTGCTAAAAAGTATTTATAGCCATTTATAATAAAGTCAGCAAAAAAATACCCTCTGCACGGAGCTGTGGCGCCTACCTGCCCCCAGGGTACTTCGAGAAGACTCGACAACAATCCGGAGAGGAAAGAACTCTGCTTAATGCCTGCTGCTTCCTAGCAAGAATACAGAGCGCGTCTGAGCGCGCGAAAATAGGCCCTGCCCATCAGGACCGATGACCGAGTAGGCCCAAACAACCGCATGGAGGAGCGGTTACAATACAAGTCATGTGGAAATGATTACCCCTTAATAAAATACTACGGTCATAATGTGTAACAACTAATCGCAAACATATCTCCCAGTGTCTTTATAATGAATCTTTCAGTCTCTGTCATTATAAACCTTGCACAAAAAAATGTCAACAGAATAAAATGAATAGGTTTCAGTAACACCCCCCTTGAAGATAGGTCTACTGCTTACCCCTTCCCTAACAGGGAATACATTTTCAGCCGTTTTCGGACATACCAAGTCTCTTCAGAATAAAAGGCTGCACATGCCTCAATGCTGCTGGTAGCATGAATCGGTCTCCACACTGAAGATGTCTCCTGTATTACCTTCAGATCTGTGGTAACCAACATGGATCTTAGTTACAGCTGCTAAGATCATCAACCTCAGGGCAGAATTCATCTTCCAAATCCCCCTGAGGGAAACAGTACTCACCGGTACCATTTAAAATAAAAAACTTCTTGATTAAAGAAACTAACACTAACACCTCACTTTACCTCATCCTAGTATAACACAGGCAAAGAGAATGACTGGAGGTGCAAGGGAAGGGAGGAGCTATATATACAGCTCTGCTGTGGTGCTCTTTGACACTTCCTGTTAGCAGGAGGATAATATCCCACAAGTAAGGATGAAATCCATGGACTCGTCGTATCTTGTAGAAGAAAAGGGATTATCTATCTTTTTAAACAACAACAATTTTTAAGTAGACCGTCCCTTTAAATATGTAAGGTTTTCCCTGTGTTCATTTTATATTGCTGACTAAACATATATATATATATATCTATATACACATAGACATCCATGTATTACACACACACATATATATATAAATATATACACAGTGCACTCCACTTATATTGGCACCCTTTGTAAATTTGAGCAAAAAAGGCTGTGAAACATTTGTTGTTTAACCTTTCGATCTTTTGTTCAAAAAATACACAAAAATACTCTGCTCTCATGGATATCAAACAATCGCAAACACAACACAGGTTTATTAAATTTAAATATATATATATATATATATATATATATATATATATATATATATATATATATTTGTTAAATATCTGTGTGGCACAATTATTGCTCCCCCTATAAATTTATATGAGAAAAATATATTTGAAGTATATTCTCATTGATATTTTACATTTTGTAGCACACCTGGGTGACTAGGACCAGTTGTTTAACCATGACTTCCTGATTTACAGGAGTATAAATATAAGATAACACATAGACCTAATTCCCTTTGGCACACACAGAGAGGTAGCCATATGGAAAAGTACCTCATGTCCACTCTTAAATATGGTGGTGGCTCTTTAATGTTTTGTGGCTGTTTTTCTGACAGGGGATCTGGAGATTTTGTTAGAATACATGGCATCATGAACTCTATCAAATATCAACAGATATTAAATGAACACCGGATTGCCTCTGCCAGAAAGCTGAAAATGGGCCGTGGTTGGATCTTCCAGCAGGACAATGATCCAAAACATACATCACAATCAACAAAAAATGACCACAAAGTCAAGGTCCTGCAATGGCCATCCCAGTCCACTGACTTGAACCCCATAGAAAATCTGTGGGGTGAACTGAGGTGGAGAGTCCACCAGCATCGATCTGGAAATTTGAAGGATCTGGAGGAATGGTCTCAGATCCCTTGCCATGTATTCTCCAACCTCATCAGGCATTATAGGAGACTCAGAGCTGTTATCTTGGCAAAGGAAGGTAGCACAAAGTATTGACTAAAAGGGTGCCAAGAATATATTTAACAAAGATTTATTTTTTTGGATAAACCTGTGTTGAGTTGTTTGATATCCATAAGAGCAGAGCATTTTTGTAACAAAAGATCAAAAGGTTAAACAATAAAGACACATTTTCATAGTCTTCTTTGCTCATATTTACCAAGAGTGCCAATATTAGTGGAGGGCACTGTGTATACACACACACACATATATATATATATATATATATATATATATATATATATATATATATATATATATATATATATATATATATATATAAACATACAACCATATATACTGTACATACAATGTATAATTGGAACAATATATAAATACATTGTGTGTTCTGTCAAGAGAATGTATAGCAAATACTTTAAGTGAATTTATATTTATATTATAGTTATGGCTTCCGCAATTATACAACTATTTTATTAATTAATCCTCAACATACCAGAGGTAGATATAGGAACTGTGTTAAGGGGGGATAAATCATATAGGGTACATATTTTAAGCTGAAACTACAGTACCAGGTTCCTCCAACTGGTCCCATTTTTTTAAACAAATATTTCAGTCCTTTTTTCCCCAGTTGAGAATGGAATACTGCAAAGTAAATTATGCTCTGTGATTAAAATGTTTCTGAGTCTGAATCATTTTCATTAGGCCGGTCTTCAATTGTTATGTTGTAATTCAGTGCAGTACTGAAATTATTAGTATTAATAGAGCCATCATCACAGAGATGCATTCTACTCAAACTGTCCTTTTTTAAGCAAAAAAAGTTGAAAGACGTCATTGTGCTGGAAGGAGGGAAAGACATCATGGAAGCCAATAAGAGTGCCAGGCAATCAGCTACATCTTTGTTAGGCGCACAAGCCAGTGCTGGGGTGTGACCTGGGCACAAACGCAGACAAAGCCACAGTTAGTATTAAGGCTAGTAGATAACACAATAAGCTTTCCACCAATCAGTGTGTTTGTTTCAAGCAACAGAGAATATGTCAAAATCGTTGTTACTTGTCATGCCGTTTACTTAAACACAGCCATCCAAGCAACTTCACTACAAAAATACATTTTCCTTATTTGATAAGCTGAACCATGGAAGAACTATTTTACAAATATTCATATGGCTCACATCCCCAGACACTGCCTCTTTTCCCCCCAGAATGTGCCTTTCACAAAGAGAAACCTTCCTGCATTATATTAGTCTAATGCTGGCTGAAAAGCACAATCCAGCACCAACATACCAGGAAATTCCTGTCTGAATACAATCCCCAGATGTATGTTTTGGTCTTTTGTGGCCTTCTTCAGTGAGGCACAGCCCTAGGTGTTGCTCCTGGGGTGGTAACTAGCCACAGAACAAGCTATTATGTTCTTGTTTGTTCTCTAGTTGTCAGATTGTCTATTTTTGTGTATGTTAATTATGAAACTTAGGGTCTTAGGGACCCACCCCCAATGTGTTTGCACCTCACTAACAAGGCTGAAATGTAAGTCCTGTTGCTAGTTCAGAGAAGGATTGCCTGGTTCTTTGCTGATGGTCTTTGCTCTTTATTGAGGTCCTATAATGTAGGATACTGTGAAAAGTGCATTCTGGGCAAAAAGAGGCTGTTCTGGAGGTGGTAACTAGCCATAGAACAAGCTATTATTCTATTGTTCATATACTGGTTGAGTATTTGCCAATGTGCTGTCTTTAATTTGTGCTACATTTACCATTAATGGTTATATTAGTGATGTCTGTATGTGGGATTATTCACTTTGCAATATACGTTTATTATTTATTTTGCCCCTTTTCATATACTATAGCTCTGTAAATTTTTTACTTTTCTAATACTCTGCCTTGAAAAATCGCCCTGTTGACTTCTCAAGGCTAACCCTGCTAGATATTTTTTTCTAAATTGATTTAAAGGAATATGGAACCCACATTATTTATTTCATGATACAGATAGAGCATGCAATTTTAAGCACCTTTGTAATTTACTCCTATTATTAATTTTTCTTTGTTCTCTTGATATCTTTATTAAAAAAAAAATAGGAATGTAAGCTTAAGAGCTGGCCCATTTTGGTCCAGCTTCCTGGATAGCGCTTGCTGATTGGTGACTGCATTTACCCATCAATCAGCAATCGCTACCCAGGTTCTGAACCAAAGATGGGCCAGCTCATTAGCTTACATTCCTGCTTTACCAAATAAAGGTATCAAGAGAATGAAGAAAAATTAGAAAGCTGCTTAAAATTGCATGATCTATCTGAATCAGAAAAGAAAGGTTTAGTATCCCTTTAACAGATAACATCTGCAAAACAATTCACTTTATACTAGGTTTGCAGGGTCTAACAAAGAGCATGCAATTTTTCCACTATAATGTCCCTTTATAGCAGGAATAACCTAAAACTCAGGACTGCTGTAAGACTTCAAGAGACAAAGGTAAAGGAACAGTAAATACATTACAAGATACCTATGTTGTCTTGCTACAGAATAACATAGCAGCCACGCCTAAACTGTTTGCTCCAATCGTTTTACAGTAATCACACTCCACCCACCATTTGCCTTATTTGGAGGAGCCAATCTAAGCTTGAGCCTGCAGCAGACAAGACTAACAACTAGTAAGTTCATGAAATTTCAAAACAAAAATGGTTCAGCTTAGGATCAAATAAAGTTCAAATGTTTCTTTGTGGAGTATTGCTGCTTTAGTAACCACATAAACTGTACAAACACAAATATTAATACAAAAAGCCACAAATTCACAAAGCAAATTGAAGTGAAATTAGAAGTGAACTTTAACAGATGTGCAAATGTTTCAGTAAAGCATCAATATAATGTATTAGATGTGTGAGACACTGATCAAGATTCTTTAAACAAAATAGATTATGTTCTCAACAGTGTTTTACTCATCCTTTATGGCAGGATATAAAATACATCTAGTGAAGCAAGCATGACAAAACTTAACAATAAAGACAGAATGAGTTAATGTGTTCAAATTAAACAGCATTTTGTAGCAAAGCATAAGCTGGTGCGAAAGCAGTAAACTGCTGAGAACATAGGCAATTGCATCACTAGACGTGAATAAGTCTCAACCCTTATAAGATAATCTAATAATAACATCAACGACAACAACAAATAATGGAGTTTTTCTTTAAGGAGTTCCTTTGTTGATACAACAATTCTAGACAAAATTCCAGCCATTGAGTCAGTGCAATGCACACGCCCCATTTTTCTCAAGGTAATTACTGGGATAGTCCTTCTCCAAATATTTCTTTTTTAGAATTCAATTATATTTTATTGTTATACAATAAATGCCGGATTGCTGTTATATAGGCACCCTACAACCCAATTTCTTCCATGTTTCCCCTTTACAGTGTGAAAATGATTATCCATAGTGTGATCTGGAGAAGACACTTAAAACAGTGTGTCACTTTGTCTCACAGTGTGACTTGACTAGACACTATTATTACGTATAGCTCATAGGAGAAAAGAGAGGTGATTAAGCTGCATCATCTCACCAGCAGCACCACCCCCTTAAATTGTAGCTGGTCAGCCCCAGCTTCTGCTGCCCACTGGGAAATCTCCTGGTGTCCTTTTATGCCAATTCAGCATTGTCCAAATATCCCAGAGAGATTCTGACATTTTCCTTAGGTGAGCTAGATGCCTGATAGAAATTAGAGGTGTCAAGTAGAGATCATTAAAAATGTCTGTCTGAGTTCTGCATCTGAGAAGCAGCTCACACACACTGTGATTGACTGTTAAAGGGACATGAAACCCAAAAAAAATTATTTCATGATTCAGATAGAGAATACAATTTTAAACAACTTTCTAATTTACTTCTATTATCTAATCTGTTTCATTCTCTTGGTATAATTTGTTGAAGGAGCAGCTATGCACTACTGGTTTCTAACTGAACACATGGGTGAGCCAATCACAATCAATATATATATGCAGCCACCAATCAACAGCTAGGGCCTAGGTTCGCTGCTGCTCCTGAGCTTGTCTAGATAAACCTTTCAGCAAATGATAACAAGAAAAGGAAGAAAATTAAATAATAGAAGTAAATTGTAAAGTTGTTTAAAATTGTATTCTCTATCTGAATCATGAAAGGAATGTTTTGGGTTTCATGTCCCTTTAACCCCTTAATGACCGGACCATTTTTCAATTTTCTTACCCTTAATGACAATGGCTATTTTTACATTTCTGCGGTGTTTGTGTTTAGCTGTAATTTTCCTCTTACTCGTTTACTGTACCCACACATATTATATACCGTTTTTCTCGCCATTAAATGGACTTTCTAAAGATACCATTATTTTCATCATATCTTATAATTTCCTATAAAAAAAATATAAAATATGAGGAAAAAATTGAAAAAAACACACTTTTTCTAACTTTGACCCCCAAAATCTGTTACACATCTACAATCACCAAAAAACACCTATGCTAAATAGTTTCTAAATTTTGTCCTGAGTTTAGAAATACCCAATGTTTACATGTTCTTTACTTTTTTTGCAAGTTATAGGGCCATAAATACAAGTAGCACTTTGCTATTTCCAAACAACTTTTTTTCAAAATTAGCGCTAGTTACATTGGAACCCTGATATCTGTCAGGAATACCTGAATATCCCTTGACATGTATATATTTTTTTTTAGAAGACAACCCAAAGTATTGATCTAGGCCCATTTTGGTATATTTCATGCCACCATTTCACCGCCAAATGTCATCAAATAAAAAAATAAGTTCACTTTTTCACAAATTTTGTCACAAACTTTAGGTTTCCCACTGAAATTATTTACAAACAGCTTGTGCAATTAAGGCACAAATGGTTGTAAATGCTTCTTTGGGATCCCCTTTGTTCAGAAATAGCAGACTTATATGGCTTTGGCATTGCTTTTTGGTAATTAGAAGGCCACTAAATGCTGCTGCGCACCACACGTAAATTATGCCCAGCAGTGAAGGGGTTAATTAGGTAGGTTGTAGGGAGCTTGCAGGGTTAATTTTAGCTTTAGGGTAGAGATCAGCCTCCCACCTGACACATCCCACCCCCTGATCCCTCCCAAACAGTTCTCTTCCCTCCCCCACCCCACAATTGTCCCCGCCATCTTAAGTACTGGCAGAAAGTCTGCCAGTACTAAATAAAAGGAGTTTTTCTTTTTTTTAATAAAAAAAATTAAAATGTTTTAGCTGTGATGGACTCCTGCCTTAGCCCCAACCTCCATGATCCCCCCCCCCAGCTCTCTAACCCTCTCCCCTACCTAATTGCCGCCATCTTGGGTACTGGCAGCTGTCTGCCAGTACCCAATTTGCCCCCAAAACAAGTGTTTTTTTTTGCAATTTTTTGCCATTTTAATATTTTCTGTAGTGTAGCAGCCCCCCACAATACCCCAACCCCCTCCCCCTCCCAGATCCTTATATATTTATTTATATTATATTTTTGTCCCCCCTTCCTTTCTCATTGGTGGCAGTGGCCATGTAATCGGGCGCGCACGCGCACCCCCGCGCGCCCCCGTGCGCGCGCACGCGCGCCCCCCGCACGCTCCCGGCACCCGGCGTGCACATAGCACTTACAGGAACCGGATGCCGGGTAGCGATGGGCCGCCCACCCGCCTCCCTGATGTGCTCCCACCCACCAACGAACCGGCACCATCGCTACCGGTGCAGAGAGGGCCACAGAGTGGCTCTCTCTGCATCGGAGTCTTCTAAATGGTATTGCAGGATGCCTCCATATGGAGGCATCACTGCAATACCCTGAGAGCTGCTGGAAGCGATTGCGATCGCTTCCAGCACTCTCTTAGACAACTGACGTACCAGGTACGTCTATTGTCATTAACTGTAAGTTAATGCATGACGTACCTGGTACGTCAGTTGTCATTAAGGGGTTAACTCATCACTAACACAGTAAACTGCATTGTGTGAAATTATAGACTATCGTTAATCTAATTCTAATGTTCTGTAGAATGTATTGTTATGTGTGTGCATGTGTATGATTCTTAATAAAGCTTGATTCTGGTAAAAAAAAAAAAAGTCCTAGCTTATTTGTCCTGACATTCAGACAATTTAAAAGGACATGGACGCGAATGACTTAAAGGGACTACGTCATTAAAAAAAAAAAATATATTTTGCAATTCAGTTATATACATTGATTAAAAACTTTCCGCTAGATTACGAGTTTTGCGGTATGGGTTAAAAAGCAGCGTTAAGGCTCATAACGCTGCTTTTTCACTACCGCTGGTATTACGAGTCTTGCAGGTTTAGCTGCACCGCACACTTTTTTGGCCGTAACGCAGCGTAATTACCGCAGCTTTCAAAAAGTCCTTTCTTCAATGGGACTTCCATAGTGCCGGTATTACGAGTCTGCCTGGGAGGCAAAAAAGTGAGCGGTACAGCCTATACCGCCAAGATCGATACCGTAAACTGAAAGTCAGTAGTTATGAGTTTTAGACTACAAAGCTGTAACATAAATCTCATAACTAAAGTGCTAAAAAGTACACTAACACCCATAAACTACCTATTAACCCCTAAACCGAGGCCCTCCCACATCGCAAATACTAAAATAAAATGATTAACCCCTAATCTGCTGCTCCGGACATCGCCACCACTATAATAAACATATTAATCCCTAAACCGCTGCACTCCCACATCGCAAACACTAGTTAAATATTATTAACCCCTAATCTGCCGCCCTTAACATCACCGCCACCTACCTACATTTATTAACCCCTAATCTTCCGCCCTCAACGTCGCCACCACTGTACTAAATGTATTAACCCCTAAACCTAAGTCTAACTCTAACCCTAACACCCCCTAACTTAAATATAATTAAAATAAATCTAAATAAAACCTATCATTACCTAAACAAATCCTATTTAAAACTAAATACTTACCTGTAAAATAAACCCTAAGCTAGCTACAATATAACTAATAGTTACATTGTATCTATCTTAGGTTTTATTTTTATTTTACAGGCAAGTTTGTATTTATTTTAACTAGGTAGAATAGTTACTAAATAGTTATTAACTATTTACTAACTACCTAGCTAAAATAAATACAAATGTACCTGTAAAAAAAACCCTAACCTGTCTTACACTAACACCTAACCTTACACTACGATTAAATACATTACCTAAATTAAATACAATTACCTAAATTACAAAAAACAAACACTAAATTACACAAAATAAAAAAGAAATTATCAGATATTTAAACTAATTACACCTAATCTAATAGCCCTATCAAAATAAAAAAAGCCCCCCCAAAATAAAAAAACATAATTTATGCTTACCTGATAAATTTATTTCTCTTGTAGTGTGTTCAGTCCACGGGTCATCCATTACTTATGGGATATATTCTCCTTCCCAACAGGAAGTTGCAAGAGGATCACCCAAGCAGAGCTGTTATATAGATCCTCCCCTCACATGTCATATCCAGTCATTCGACCGAAACAAGACGAGAAAGGAGAAACTATAAGGTGCAGTGGTGACTGGAGTTATAATTTTAAAATTTAGAACCTGCCTTAAAAAGACAGGGCGGGCCGTGGACTGAACACACTACAAGAGAAATAAATTTATCAGGTAAGCATAAATTATGTTTTCTCTTGTTAAGTGTGTTCAGTCCACGGGTCATCCATTACTTATGGGATACCAATACCAAAGCTAAGTACACGGATGATGGGAGGGACAAGGCAGGAACATTAAACAGAAGGAACCACTGCCTGTAGAACCTTTCTCCCAAAACCAGCCTCCGAAGAAGCGAAAGTGTCAAATTTGTAAAATTTGGAAAAAGTATGAAGTGAAGACCAAGTTGCAGCCTTGCAAATCTGTTCAACAGAGGCCTCATTCTTAAAGGCCCAGGTGGAAGCCACAGCTCTGGTGGAATGAGCTGTAATTCTTTCAGGAGGCTGCTGTCCAGCAGTCTCATAGGCTAAACGTATTATGCTACGAAGCCAAAAAGAGAGAGAGGTAGCCGAAGCCTTTTTACCTCTCCTCTGTCCAGAGTAAACGACAAACAGAGAAGAAGTTTGTCTAAAATCTTTAGTTGCCTGTAAGTAGAACTTCAGAGCACGGACCACGTCTAGATTATGCAAAAGACGTTCCTTCTTTGAAGAAGGATTAGGACATAATGATGGAACAACAATCTCTTGATTGATATTCCTGTTAGAAACAACCTTAGGTAAAAACCCAGATTTAGTACGCAGAACTACCTTGTCTGAATGAAAGATCAGATAAGGAGAATCACAATGTAAGGCAGATAACTCAGAGACTCTTCGAGCCGAGGAAATAGCCATCAAAAACAAAACTTTCCAAGATAAAAGCTTAATATCAATGGAATGAAGGGGTTCAAACGGAACACCCTGAAGAACTTTAAGAACCAAGTTTAAGCTCCACGGAGGAGCAACAGCTTTAAACACAGGCTTAATTCTAGCCAAAGCCTGACAAAAGGCCTGGATGTCTGGATTCTCTGCCAGACGTTTGTGTAAAAGAATAGACAGAGCTGAAATCTGTCCCTTTAGCGAACTAGCGGATAAACCCTTTTCTAAACCCTCTTGTAGAAAAGCTAATATCCTAGGAATCCTAACCTTACTCCATGAGTAACTCTTGGATTCGCACCAATATAAATATTTACGCCATATCTTATGGTAAATTTTTCTTGTCACAGGTTTCCGAGCCTGTATTAATGTATCAATACCCGAATCCGAAAACCCACGCTTTGATAGAATCAAGCGTTCAATTTCCAGGCAGTCAGCCTCAGAGAAATTAGGTTTGGATGGTTGAAAGGACCCTGAATTAGAAGGTCCTGCCTCAGAGGAAGAGACCATGGTGGACAGGACGACATGTCCACTAGGTCTGCATACCAGGTCCTGCGTGGCCACGCAGGCGCTATCAGAATTACCGATGCCCTCTCCTGTTTGATCCTGGCAATCAGCCGAGGTAGCAACGGAAATGGTGGAAACACATAAGCTATGTTGAAAACCCAAGGGGCTGCTAATGCATCTACCAGCACCGCTCCCGGGTCCCTGGACCTGGATCCGTAACAAGGAAGCTTTGCGTTCTGGCGAGATGCCATGAGATCCAGATCCGGTTCGCCCCAACGACGAATCAGTTGAGCAAATACCTCGGGGTGAAGTTCCCACTCTCCCGGATGAAAAGTCTGGCGACTTAGGAAATCCGCCTCCCAGTTCTCTACGCCTGGGATGTGAATCGCTGACAGGTGGCAAGAGTGAGACTCTGCCCAGCGAATTATCTTCGAGACTTCCAACATCGCTAGGGAACTCCTGGTTCCCCCTTGATGATTGATGTAAGCCACAGTCGTGATATTGTCCGACTGAAATCTGATGAACCTCAGCTTTGCTAACTGAGGCCAAGCTAGAAGAGCATTGAATATTGCTCTTAATTCTAGAATGTTTATTGGGAGGAGTTTCTCCTCCTGAGTCCACGATCCCTGAGCCTTCAGGGAATTCCAGACTGCTCCCCAGCCTAGAAGGCTGGCATCCGTTGTTACAATCGTCCAATCTGGCCTGCGAAAGGTCATTCCTTTGGACAGATGAACCGGTGACAACCACCAGAGAAGCGAATCTCTGGTCTCCTGGTCCAGATTTAGCAAAGGGGACAGATCTGAGTAATCCCCGTTCCATTGACTGAGCATGCATAGTTGCAGCGGTCTGAGATGCAGGCGCGCAAATGGCACTATGTCCATTGCCGCGACCATTAAGCCGATTACCTCCATGCACTGAGCTACTGATGGGCTTGGAACGGAATGAAGAACACGGCAAGCATTGAGAATCTTTGATAACCTGGACTCCGTCAGGTAAATCTTCATCTCTACAGAATCTATAAGAGTCCCTAGAAAAGGAACCCTTGTGAGTGGTAACAGAGAACTCTTTTCCACGTTCACTTTCCACCCATGCGACCTCAGAAATGCTAGAACTATCTCTGAATGAGACTTTGCATTCTGAAAACTTGACGCTCGTATCAGAATGTCGTCTAGGTACGGAGCCACCGCTATGCCTCGTGGTCTTAGTACCGCCAGAAGTGAGCCCAGAACCTTCGTAAAAATTCTCGGGGCCGTGGCTAACCCGAAGGGAAGAGCCACAAACTGGTAATGCCTGTCTAGAAAGGCAAACCTTAGGTACCGATAATGATCTTTGTGAATCGGTATATGAAGGTAAGCATCCTTTAAGTCCACCGTGGTCATATATTGACCCTCTTGGATCATGGGTAGGATGGTTCGAATGGTTTCCATCTTGAACGATGGTACCCTTAGGAATTTGTTTAAGATCTTTAAGTCCAAGATTGGTCTGAAGGTTCCCTCTTTTTTGGGAACCACAAATAGATTTGAGTAAAATCCTTGTCCCTGTTCCGATCGCGGAACTGAGTGGATCACTCCCATGATTAAGAGGTCTTGTACACATTGTAGAAATGCCTCTCTCTTTACTAGGTTTGTCGATAACCTCGAAAGATGGAACCTCCCTTGTGGAGGAGAGGTTTTGAAATCCAGAAGGTATCCCTGAGATATAATCTTTAACGTCCAGGGATCCCGCACATCTCTTGCCCAAGCCTGGGCAAAGAGAGAAAGTCTGCCCCCCACTAAATCCGTCTCCGGATAGGGGCCCTGTCTTCATGCTGTCTTAGGGGCGGGAGTAGGCTTTCTGGCCTGCTTGCCCTTGTTCCATGACTGGTTGCCTTTCCAACCCTGTCTGTAACGAGCAGTAGTTCCTTCCTGTTTTGGAGCGGAGGAAGTCGATGCTGCTCCTGCCTTGAAGTTACGAAAGGCACGAAAATTAGACTGTTTGGCCTTTGGTTTGGCCCTGTCTTGAGGAAGGGCGTGGCCCTTACCTCCCGTAATGTCAGCAATAATTTCCTTCAAGCCGGGCCCGAATAAGGTCTGCCCTTTGAAAGGAATGTTAAGTAGCTTAGACTTGGAAGTTACATCCGCTGACCAGGATTTAAGCCAGAGCGCTCTGCGCGCCTGTATGGCGAATCCGGAATTTTTAGCCGTAAGTTTGGTTAGATGTACTACGGCATCTGAAACAAACGCATTAGCTTGCTTAAGGGTTCTAACTTTGCTCAAAGCCTCATCCAACGGCTCTGTGCGAATCGCCTCTTCCAGAGACTCAAACCAGAATGCCGCTGCAGCCGTGACAGGCGCAATGCATGCAAGAGGCAGCAATATAAAACCCTGTTGAACAAACATTTTCTTAAGATAACCCTCTAATTTTTTATCCATTGGATCTGAGAAAGCACAGCTATCCTCCACCGGGATAGTGGTACGCTTGGCTAACGTAGAAACTGCTCCCTCCACCTTAGGGACCGTCTGCCATAAGTCTCGTGTGGTGGCGTCTATAGGGAACATTTTTCTAAATATCGGGGGAGGGGAAAAAGGCACACCGGGTCTATCCCACTCCTTACTTATAATTTCTGTAAGTCTTTTTGGTATAGGAAAAACGTCAGTACACACCGGTACCGCATAGTATCTATCCAACCTACACAATTTTTCTGGAATTGCCACTGTGTCGCAATCATTCAGAGCCGCTAATACCTCCCCTAATAACACACAGAGGTTCTCAAGCTTAAATTTAAAATTTGAAATTTCTGAATCCGGTCTCCCCGGATCAGAACCGTCACCGACAGAATGAAGCTCACCGTCCTCATGTTCTGCAAATTGTGACGCGGTATCAGACATGGCTCTCGTGTCATCAGCGCGCTCTGTCCTTAACCCAGAGCTATCGCGTTTGCCCCTTAATTCGGGCATATTATATAATACTTCTTTCATAACATTAGCCATATCATGTAAAGTGATTTGTAAGGGCCTAGATGTACTAGGTGTCTCAATCCTACGCATCTCCCGAGCGGGAGACGCAGGTACTGACACGTGAGGAGAGTTAGGCGGCATAACTTCCCCCTCGTTGTCTGGTGATAGTTTCTTTATCGGTACAGATTGACTTTTATTCAAAGCAATATCAATACAATTGGTACACATCGTTCTATTGGGCTCCACATTGGCTTTTGAACATGATGAACAAACAGTTTCCTCTGAATCAGACATGTTTAAACAGACTTAGCAATGAAACTAACAAGCTTGGAAATCACTTTCAATAAGTTTACAAGCAATATAAAAAACGCTGCAGCGCTTAAAAAATACAGATATAATTAAACAATTCTGAACAAGAAGTGTATTATTAGCAGAGGATTGCACCCATTAGCAAAAGGATGATTAACCCCTCAATACCCAAAACGGATAAAACAGATATCAATTAAGATTTAACGCTTTTAATCACAGTCAGCACACTGTCACAGATCTGCTGTGACTGATTACCTCCCTCACAAATGAAATTTGCAGACCCCTGAGCTCTCTAGAGACGTCCTGGATCAAGGAGGAAGAAGCAGGAAGACTGTGCAAGAATTTTAACTGCGCAACAAGGCGCTAAAACAAGGGCCCTCCCACTCCAATCACAACAGTGGGAGCCCTGATATAACGGTTTCCATGCAGAAAAATATGTTAGCCATGTGGAAAAAAATCATGCCCAAAGCGATTTATCACCAAAGTACCTCACAAAAACGAATAACATGCCAGTAAACGTTTTATTAAAAAACAACATTTTTCAATGTCATGCAAAGCTATCACTAAGCCTGCTACCAGTCGCTACCACTGCAGAGAAGGCTTAAGTATTATTTCAGTGTTAACAGTATTTTCTCAGTCAAATTCTAGTCCCTAGAAAATAACTCGACTGCGCATACATTTATCAGCCTGATACCAGTTGCCACTACTGCATTTAAGGCTGTACTTACATCGTACGGTAACAGCAGTATTTTCTTAGTCAATTCCATTCCCAGAAAATAAAGTACTGCACATACCTCATTTGCGGAGGACCCCGCATGCTATTCCCAGTTTCTGAAGTTACCCCACTCCTCAGAATGTCGAGAACAGCCAGTGGATCTTAGTTACGCCTGCTAAGATCATAGAAAAAAAACGCAGGCAGTTTCTTCTTCCAAATACTGCCTGAGATAGAAAAACAGCACACTCCGGTGCCATTTAAAATAACAAACTTTCGATTGAAGAATAGTTAAGTAAAAACTCCAGCTCCTCTTGCGACCTCCTTCTTTGTTGAGGGTTGCAAGAGAATGACTGGGTATGACATGTGAGGGGAGGAGCTATATAGCAGCTCTGCTTGGGTGATCCTCTTGCAACTTCCTGTTGGGAAGGAGAATATATCCCATAAGTAATGGATGACCCGTGGACTGAACACACTTAACAAGAGAAAAAAACACTAGCCTAAACTAAACTACCAATAGCCCTTAAAAGGGCCTTTTGCGGGGCATTGCCCCAAAGAAATCAGCTCTTTTACCTGTAAAAAAAAATACAAACACCCCCCAACAGTAAAACCCACCACCCACACAACCAACCCCCAAATAAAATCCTAACTAAAAAAACATAAGCTCCCCATTGCCCTGAAAAGGGCATTTGGATGGGCATTGCCCTTAAAATGGCATTTAGCTCTTTTTCCGCACAAAGCCTAATCTAAAAATAAAACCCACACAATAAACCCTTAAAACAATCTAACAATAACCCCCGAAGATCCACTTACAATTTTTGAAGACCCGACATCCATCCTCAAGAAGCGGCAAAAGTCCTCATTGAAGCCGGCAGAAGTCTTCATCCAAGCGGCCGAAGTCTTCATCCAAGCCCGTAGAAGTCTTCATCCAGACGGCATCTTCTATCTTCATCCATCCGGAGCGGCTCCATCTTCAAGACATCTGGCACGGAGCATCCTCTTCAATTATTGAAACAGCCAATAGAATGCAAGCTCAATCCTATTGGCTGATTGGATCAGCCAATAGGATTGAAGCTCAATCCTATTGGCTGATTGCATCAGCCAATAGGATTTTTTCACCTTTAATTCCGATAAAGCCTGCTGGCGAAACGCGTACACGTTACCTAAGTTATAATCGAGAACTGGACAACAGCTCTTTTATTCCCTGCATAATCTCAGATCTATTGGAGTACAGGGGAACAGAGTGTAATCAAACGGCCGTTTGTATACCAAAGTCTAAGTTCCTGTCAACACGCTGGAGCGTGCACCGCAAGTATTTACCCTAAGAAGCTGCCGCTTAAGCAAATACAGGGGCCAAAGATATCCCTAGCTGAGGAAAAGACTAAGTTCCTGTTAACACGCAGAAGCGTGCACCGCAAGTATCTATCCTAAGAAGCTGCCGCTAAATTAAACATCTAAGACACAGCGGCCAAAGATATTCTTAGTAGAGGATAAGTGTGTGACACAGAAATCCTATACACGCAGGAGCGTGTTTGAGGTCTTCAATTCCAGGCATATCTTGCATCGTATAAGTTGGGAAGACAGAAAAAAAATCCAATATTTTACCGGTAAGATAAACTGAAATACCATTGGACACTGAAAGTGTCAGAAGATCTGGTAAGCTCTCATATGAATTGACTCATAAAAGTGAACACTCGTAAGCATTAATATTATTGCACTCCGCAAGAAATAATAGACACTCATATGCAGTAAAATTGTTGTTCATTTAACCAGCGTCAGTATTAACAACATTGTATCAGACTGCCCAAAAACAGATGCACCCAAGTTAATACAAATATCGAATTATTTTAATATCTTAGGTGGAAATTTTGTTAAAAGTATCTTGCTATTTTAATAATTTATGATTTTTATTTTTATTATAAGTTTTAAACAAGGTGGAATTTAGATTAGAGTCTAATATCATTATATTGTATATATACATTTTTACAAATTGAAGGGAGACGTCCCGCTGTATGTTTTAAAGCTATAAGTAAATGGTCTTATTTTTTGTGTCAAATTGTATATCATCTCCAGATTATCCTTTTAGCTGTTCTAGCCCTCCTAAACTAAAACCTTTGGTGTTGTATGCATGTAATTTTTTGGTTAATCTTAGGGAAGATTACCAGTGAGGGAGCAGAAGGTTATTTACTTGGCGCTCTACTTAGTATATTTTTAGATAAATTTAGTTTCCCCATAGAAATCAATGGGGCTGCGTTACGGAGCTTTACGCTGCTTTTTTGCAGGTGTTAGGCTTTTTTCAGCCGGCTCTCCCCATTGATGTCTATGGGGAAATCGTCCACGAGCACGTAAAACCAGCTCACCGCAGCTTTCAGCAGCGCTGGTATTGGAGTGAGGTATGGAGCTCAATTTTGCCCTACGCTCACTTCTTGCCTGATATCGCTGGGTTTTTGTAAACTGTAATACCAGTGCTCTAGGGAAGTGAGCAGTGACAATAACTTGCAAGTTAGCACCGCACCCCTCCTAAAGCAAAACTCATAATCTAGCCGTTTATTTGTTGTTTAAAATGAATTTCCATTAAGGTATTTTGAGTAATTACATGTCAAAGTGCTATCTTGGGGGAATCATTGTATAAGGTCTAGTTGGCTAGATTTGTCAATATCAAACTGTAGGCAGTACATATTACCTTAGTACATGTAATAAAAGGGCAGCTGATGCTTAAACCTTTCCATCCATCTAACATTATTATTGTCTTTTTTTTTTTTATTGATAATAGAAGTAAATTAGAAAGTTGTTTAAAATCGCATGCTCTATCTGAATCATGAAAGAAAATCTTTGGGTTTCATGCCCCTTTACAGTTTAACCCCTTAACAACTTACAGTGCACTTCACCTGTTGCAAGGGTCTTCCAGGGCTTTACCAGTGGGGGTCCTGCCAACTGCAAAATCACACATGCATGCCTTACTGCTGCTGTTGGCGAGACCCACGCATTCTAAAAACCTCTATGTGCAAGAGACAGCTGTTGTACAGAGTATGTTGGCTGTCGGTAAGGGGTTAATGTTGTCTTCCATGTACTTTTAAATTCTTACAATTAAGAAACATACATGCACAATTAATAAGTTAGTTTTTTTCTAATGACAATAATGGTCACATTTTAATTTATACTTTTTTCTACATCTTAGAAAACATTATTAATGTTATCAGACAAAAACACCTTCTGGACCTCTCTGAGCAAGAAGTAATTCCTATAGGAACAACCTACAGTTACAGCAAATCCCAACTACTATTATTTTATTGTAAAACGCAATGAGAATATTGGTTTCACCACTGTGCCAGAATTGGAAGTATAAACATATTTGATTAACATGGAGTTGTTCTTTCAGATCTTCCAGCAGTGCAGAGTAATCAAGCTATAACCTTCCAAATTTTTTTGGACAGTTGACGCAGTAAATTTGGAATAAAAAAATAATTCTCCCTAGAAGTCGTCTCAGACAAAAAAGTGCTAATATATCTTTGACAATGATGAGTTTTTTTTTACTGTAGTTGATGGGGTCAATTTATTAAATGTACAGCACATAGATATTTTGAATAGTGTTTATATATCATTAGGCCCACTTCCGGAATTTACAATGTTTACTTTTTGATTTATCTCTGTTTTCAGAGGCCAGTTCCCAGGGTCAAAGTTTTCTGCATGTGTGTTTGTTCTAATTATAATTTTTTTCAGGTATTTAAATTATCGAAACATAAACTGTGTATGTGTACAATTTCTCTGTATCTTTATATTTGATGGTAAGTAATAAGTCCCATTATCATGACCACACCTTGGGGGAGAGGTTACTAAGTTGAATAGATCTATATGGTGGTTTGAAGGCTAACTGTGCCTCTATCAACCCTAGCAATGTTAGCTAAACTAGCGGCCTCTCCACTGCCATCGGGGATGATGGTATTACTGCTATGTGATGTGCTCTGGCGTTATAGAGCAATGTCATTATCAACCATGATAGCCAGAAGAGCAGTGGCAAGTGAAGAAACCCCCCCCACTATATCACAAGGGATCACCCAGTCTAGACCATAAATGTGACTTTGATTAATCCCTCCCCCAAAATGGGGTAAGGGTAACTTTTTTTTTTAAAATATATTATAATGCTGAGCTAGAGATATCTCTTTGTTTGACAGAAATAGCTGCAACACGCTGCTGTACAATGCACCACAGCTCTCTTTGGCATACAAGAGATTCAACTATAGGCTCTGGTATATTAAACATCCATTGATTTAATTTAAGCACATATTTCCCTCTAAATGTGTACGTCTTGGGAGCAAGCAAATTAATCTCGATTGGGTTAAAGGAAAAAGTGGCAAAAAGGTATTGATTGTGGTAAAGTATTACGTTTCATTTTGAAGACTTCTACAAGACCAAATAATCACATCTGATAAGCCAACAATGCTGGAATATAGGCCATAGAAATTAAAGTCTAAATATCACACAACAATAATATGAATCTTTAGTTGATGAATGAATGATAACAAGAAGCTCCATTATGAACGTCTCCAAACAGAAATAGAACACTTGTATAAAAAGTGACATTAGGAAAAGGAAGGAGATTACAATAATTTTCAAGTATGATCAATCTAATACAAGATTAACAAGCTAAAACGAGATTTTTGGCATCTCAAAAACGTCAAAGAATAATAAAGTATAACATTCTCAGAGTCTCAAAATTGATAGAAAATATTGTTTAGACAGTTCTGCATTTTTATTTAAAGAAACCCTCTCTCAATGGATGCATTAAAAAGAAAATATCATTTGTAAAAGAAAAAAATCACAGCAGCAATATTTGAAGTGTCCTTAAATATTGTTGCACATGATTATGGAATTGTTGTAATAGTTACTGTACTTCCTCTTTTTCTGAAATCTTATTACTAACTCTAATTATATCATGACCAGGATAATACATAGACATATTAATGTAAATTTAGAAAATAAACCTGCATGCCCCATTCATGAAAATAGAAAAAGCTGGACTTAATGATCTCAAGGCTTTTTTGTACATTTCAGCTACTATGTCAAAGTATTAACTTTCTTGACAAAAGCTAAGGAAAAACTAAAATAAAATCTTGAAATGATGTAGCAATAAGGAACAATAGGTAAAATCACTAAGATACTTTGCTAGCTTCACCAGTTCACATGTTATTCTATACAGCTGTTTCACTCACCACCCCTTTCTGGGCTAGATTACAAGGGTCAAGCGATAAGGGGAACATCACGGCTCTTTGCACACGTTGGAAGTAGCGTGAGTATTAGGAGTTGAAAGTAAACGCGTTCGCTAGAGCACAATTTAATTTAACGTGAGTTGGGTTAGAGTTTAGAGCTCTGATTAACTGTTACGCTCAACTTACAAGTTGTATAAAAACATCAAAAGTACATAGTGCAGCAAAGTTACACTCATAATAACATTGTCTAATAAAAATTGTTAAAAAAAATTGCATAAAAGAAGTTATAAGGGCACAAACATATGAGGTCTCATAGAAAAAAAAGGGCTGCAAAAGGCTTTAACATAAAGACACATAAAAAAACGCCTAAATATGTATATGTATATATATATGTGTGTGTGTGTGTACATATGTATTTATATGTGTACATATAAATACATATGTATATACATATATAGGCATATATGTACAGGGAGTGCAGAATTATTAGGCAAGTTGTATTTTTGAGGATTAATGTTATTATTGAACAACAACCATGTTCTCAATGAACCCAAAAAACTCATTAATATCAAAGCTGAATAGTTTTGGAAGTAGTTTTAGTTTGTTTTTAGTTATAGCTATTTTAGGGGGATATCTGTGTGTGCAGGTGTCTATTACTGTGCATAATTATTAGGCAACTTAACAAAAAACAAATATATACCCATTTCAATTATTTATTTTTACCAGTGAAACCAATATAACATCTCAACATTCACAAATATACATTTCTGACATTCAAAAACAAAAAAACAAAAAATCAGTGACCAATATAGCCACCTTTCTTTGCAAGGACACTCAAAAGCCTGCCATCCATGGATTCTGTCAGTGTTTTGATCTGTTCACCATCAACATTGCGTGCAGCAGCAACCACAGCCTCCCAGACACTGTTCAGAGAGGTGTACTGTTTTCCCTCCTTGTAAATCTCACATTTGATGATGGACCACAGGTTCTCAATGGGGTTCAGATCAGGTGAACAAGGAAGCCATGTCATTAGATTTTCTTCTTTTATACCCTTTCTTGCCAGCCACGCTGTGGAGTACTTGGACGCGTGTGATGGAGCATTGTCCTGCATGAAAATCATGTTTTTCTTGAAGGATGCAGACTTCTTCCTGTACCACTGCTTGAAGAAGGTGTCTTCCAGAAACTGGCAGTAGGACTGGGAGTTGAGCTTGACTCCATCCTCAACCCGAAAAGGCCCCACAAGCTCATCTTTGATGATACCAGCCCAAACCAGTACTCCACCTCCACCTTGCTGGCGTCTGAGTCAGACTGGAGCTCTCTGCCCTTTACCAATCCAGCCACGGGCCCATCCATCTGGCCCATCAAGACTCACTCTCATTTCATCAGTCCATAAAACCTTAGAAAAATTAGTCTTGAGATATTTCTTGGCCCAGTCTTGACGTTTCAGCTTGTGTGTCTTGTTCAGTGGTGGTCGTCTTTCAGCCTTTCTTACCTTGGCCATGTCTCTGAGTATTGCACACCTTGTGCTTTTGGGCACTCCAGTGATGTTGCAGCTCTGAAATATGGCCACACTGGTGGCAAGTGGCATCTTGGCAGCTGCACGCTTGACTTTTCTCAGTTCATGGGCAGTTATTTTGCGCCTTGGTTTTTCCACACGCTTCTTGCGACCCTGTTGACTATTTTGAATGAAACGCTTGATTGTTCGATGATCACGCTTCAGAAGCTTTGCAATTTTAAGAGTGCTGCATCATTCTGCAAGATATCTCACTATTTTTGACTTTTCTGAGCCTGTCAAGTCCTTCTTTTGACCCATTTTGCCAAAGGAAAGGAAGTTGCCTAATAATTATGCACACCTGATATAGGGTGTTGATGTCATTAGACCACACCCCTTCTCATTACAGAGATGCACATCACCTAATATGCTTAATTGGTAGTAGGCTTTCGAGCCTATACAGCTTGGAGTAAGACAACATGCATAAAGAGGATGATGTGGTCAAAATACTCATTTGCCTAATAATTCTGCACTTCCTGTATATAAGTGAATTGGAGACATTTGCAGTAGCTGAAAACATGAAAGATCATATTTATGCAATATTCATAATTAATAAAGTTTATAACTGTGTATTTACTGTTAATATTTCACATTCCAATGTTCTTCACACAGAGGAATATATTCCTATGTATATCTGTATATATCTATACCTATAATATATATATATATATATATATATATATGTATATGTATATACACAGTATATACACAGATATAGATATATATTTTACCCAAAAAACATCATATATATATATAGAAATATGCATTTATGAATAAATAGAACAAGTTTATGGGGAAATACGTTAACACGGTCGCAATATTCTAAGTTCCACTTTTTGCATGCGTCGGGTAAGCGCTCGTGCGGAAACTTTTTACTTTCAACTAATAAAACGAGCACAACTCAACACGCGCAGAACCCCTCCGTCTAGCGAAGTTAACGCACAATCCCTAATATGTGCATCCACTTGTAATCTAGCCCTCAGTAGTAAGCTTCATCGAACAACAGAGTCTTGAAAACCTATTGAGGCCAGTGAAATTGGAAAGAGCTTTAAGTGAATTTAGCAGACTGTTTAATAATGATACTATCTAATATCCTATTCTGTAATTTCATCTTGCTTATATTACCATTTACATAACAATAGACTACTTGATTTGTAGATGACTATGATTCAAATATTTTGTAGAGGGTCTCAGTATCGTAAGTAACTACTGATCCGACACGTACCATTCTCATCAAGTGCAAGAACACAGGCTCCTTTAGTTATCAATTTCTCGACAACACCTTTAAATCCATTTTGTGCAGCAATATGAAGAGGTCTACAAAACAAAGTATAAAAAGTAACTCTACAGACATCTTGTGGTTGGCATATCAATTATAATCACATAAAATGAAGAAATGATGCAAATGTACATGAACATTTAAAAATACTCAACATTATTTTATTGTTCCACCTATTCAAAATGTTTTATCTAGTAACCACTTTCATACTTCTTATTTGTTAGATATATGCTTAAGCTTTTAAGATGTACAGGTGGCCCTCGTTTTATAACGGTTCAATTTACACCGTTTAAGAATAACAAGCTTTTTTTCCAGTCATGTGACTGCTATTAAAAAGCATTGAGAAGCAGTGCATTTCTTAAAATAGCCTGTAGGTGGAGCTGTCCGCTTGTGTTGCAGCAAAGCCGAGCAAGCTGAAATTAATCAGTTTAACCAGACCTGAGCTATCGAGCAGATTTCAAAGGAACAAGATCTTCCTGTCTATAAATCATTCCAGATTGGAATGCATAGAAAGAACTGTTTGCAGAAAAATGCAAGTGAAGTCTGTGTTGTGTGATTATTTTATTAGGTTTATAATGCTGTTTAGCAAATGTTTTTGTTCATTTAACTTAGTTTAATTATATAGTCTGTGTTGTGTGATTATTTTATTAGGTTTATAATGCTGTTTAGCATTTAAATTCTTCAGTTCAAAGCTTTAAAAATAATGTATTAGGTGTTATTATGACAATTTTGAGAGGGGCCTGTAACCTATCTCCCTCACTTCCCATTGACTTACATTATAAACTGGGTTTCAATTTACAACTGTTTCAATTTACAACCATTCCTTCTGGAACTTAACCTTGGCATAAACTGAGGGCTACCTGTATTCTTGCCAGGCTCCAATGTTTTGATACTGTCAACAACTTTGAACACCATATTGGGCATAACAGCATATGGATTCCAGCCATGGACAGAAACTTTCCAAAGTGATCATTAGGAGCATACACTTGGGATTACTCAATTTATGTGCATACAGAGCATTACTTAAAGGGAAATAATACACATATGCTAAATCACTTCAAAGTGATGCAGCATAGCTGAAAAATGCAGACAAGAAAATATTACCTGTTCATCTCTATGTAAAAAAGGAAGATATTTTACCTCAAAATGTCTTTAGCTACAAATAGTAAGTGCCCTGTGAACAGTTATACTTCAGCTACTGACAACTGCATATTAAAAAACAAAAACCCAGCCAATCAACAAAATCACTGCTTATGCCACACTTTGTTTTACTTTGATCTCACAATATTTCACTTGTATCTTGTGAGATTTCATAGTAAACCTCCTTAAACTGAGTAGGGAAATAAGATGACTATACCTACACATGCCAGATACACGCTCCCTTGCAAGTCCTGGGACTAACATCCTGACTGGCTGTTTAAAGTCCCTTTACCATGGGATGTGGCTACTGAGGACATTTTGAAGTAAAATATCTTCCTTTTTTACATAGAGATGTTCAGGTGATATTTTCTAGTCAGCTTTTTATAGGTATGTTGCATAACTTTCAAGTACTTCAACATTTGGCTATCATGTCCCTTTAAAGAACAGTTACATGACACTCGGCTGTGTTGTTCAGCCACCTGTTTAAGCAGTACTAGTCAGTTGCCTCTGTAGCAAGAAGCTATCAGCTAGATTACAAATTTTGTGTTATGAGCGGCTCGGTACTAACTTGCAAGTTATTTCCACCGCTCACCTCCCTATAGCCTTGCTATTACAGGTTTGAAAAAACCCGGCGTTAGCAGGCAATATGGCAGCGTTGAGCTCCATTGAGCTCCATACCGCACTCAAATACCAGCGCTGCTTTGAGCTGGTTTTACGTGCTCGTGCACGATTTCCCCATAGAAATCAATGGGGAGAGCTGGCTAAAAAAAAGCCTAACACCTGCAATAAAGGAGCGTAAAGCTCCGTAACACAACCCCATTGATTCCTATGGGGAAAAAAAAAAGTTATGTTTACACCTAACAACCTAACATAAACCCTGAGTCTAAACACGCCTAATCTGCCGCCCCCGACATCGCCGCCACCTACTTTATACTTAATAACACCTAATCTGCCGCCCCCGCCACCAGCTACATTACACTTATTAACCCCTAATCTGCCGCCCCCAATGTCGCCGCAACCTACATTACAGTTATTAACCCCTAATCTGCCGCCCCCAACATCGCCGCCACCTACCTACACTTATTAACCCCTAATTTGCCGCCCCCAACGTCGCCGCCAATATACTAAAGTTATTAACCCCTAAACCGAACCCTAAGTCTAATCCTAACCCTAATGTAACCCTAACCCTAACTTTAACATAATTAAAATAAATCTAAATAAAAAATACAATTAATACCTAAATAATTCCTATTTAAAACTAAATACCTACCTATAAAATAAACCTTAAGCTAGCTACAATATAACTAATAGTTACATTGTAGCTAGCTTAGGTTTTATTTTTATTTCACAGGCAAGTTTGTATTTATTTTAACTAGGTAGACTAGTTAGTAAATAGGTATTAACTATTTACTAGCTACCTAGTTAAAATAAATACAAATTTAAAATTAAAATAAACCTAACCTTTCTTACACTAACACCTAACCTTACACTTTATTAAATCAATTACATTAATTAAATACAATTAACTAAATTACAAAAAAATAAACACTACATTACACAAAATAAAAAAGAATTAATCAAATATTTAAACTAATTACACCTAATCTAATAGCCCTATCAAAATAAAAAAGCCCCCCAAAATAAAAAAAAACCCTAGCCTAAACTAAACTGCCAATAGCCCTTAAAATGGCCTTTTGCGGGGCATTGCCTCAAAGAAATCAGCTCTTTTACCTGAAAAAAAAAATACAAACAACCGCCAACAGTAAAACCCACAACCCACACAACCAAACCCCCCAAATAAAATCCTATCTAAAAAAAACTAAGCTCCCCATTGCCATTGAGCTCTTTTTCAGCCTAAACCCCAAGCTAAAAATAAAACCCATTCAATAAACACTTAAAAAAAACCTAACACTAACCCCGAAGATCCACCTACAGTTTTTGAAGACCGGACATCCATCCTCAACGAAGCCAGAAGAAGTCTTCATCAAAACGGGCAGAAGTCCTCAACGAAGCCGGGAGAAGTCTTCATCCAAGCCGCAAGAAGTGGTCCTCCAGACGGCATCTTCTATCTTCATCCTTCCGACGCGGAGCGGCTCCATCTTCAAGACATCCGGCACGGAGCATCCTCTTCTTTCGACGGCTACTGAAGAATGAAGGTTCCTTTAAGGGACTTCATTCCGATTGACCAATCGGAATTAAAGTTGAAAAAATCCTATTGGCTGATGCAATCAGCCAATAGGATTGATCTCGCATTCTATTGGCTGATTGGATCAGCCAATAGGGTTGAAGCTCAATCCTATTAGCTGATTGCATCATCCAATAGGATTTTTTCAACTTTAATTCCGATTGGAATTCAAGGGACGCCATCTTGGATGACGTCCCTTAAAGGAACCTTCATTCTACAGTAGCCGTCGAAAGAAGAGGATGCTCCACGCCGGATGTCTTGAATATGGAACCGCTCCGCGTCGGAAGGATGAAGATAGAAGATGCCGTCTGGATGAAGATTTCTGCCCACCTGGAAGACCACTTCTTGCCGCTTGGATGAAGACTTCTCCCAGCTTTGTTGAGGACTTCTGCCCGCTTGGATGAAGAGTTCTCCTGGCTGGATGTCCGGTCTTCAAAAACTGTAAGTAGATCTTAGGGGGTTAGTGTTAGTTTTTTTTTAAAGTGTTTATTGGGTGGGTTTTATTTTTAGCTTAGGGTTTGGGCTGAAAAAGAGCTAAATGCCATTTTAAGGGCAATGCCCATCCAAATGCCCTTTTCAGGGCAATGGGGAGCTTAGTTTTCTTTAGATAGGATTTTATTTGGGGGGTTTGGTTGTGTGGGTGGGTGGGTGGTGGGTTTTACTGTTGGGGAGTTGTTTGTATTTTTTTTTACAGGTAAAAGAGCTGATTTCTTTGGGCCAATGCCCTGCAAAAGGCCCTTTTAAGGGCTATTGGCAGTTTAGTTTAGGCTATGTTTTTTTTTATTTTGGGAGGGCTTTTTTTATTTTGATAGGGCTATTAGATTAGGTGTAATTAGTTTAAATATTTGATTATTTTTTTTATTTTGTGTAATTTAGTGTTTATTTTTTTTGTAATTTAGTTAATTGTATTTAATTAATTAATGTAATTGATTTAATTGTAGTGTAAGGTTAGGTGTTAGTGTAAGACAGATTAGGTTTTATTTTACAGGTAAGTTTGTATTTATTTTAACTAGGTAGTAAGTAAATAGTTAATAACTATTTATTAACTAGTCTACCTAGTTAAAATAAATACAAACTTACCTGTGAAATTAAAATATAACCTAAGATAGATACAATGTAACTATTAGTTATATTGTAGCTAGCTTAGGTTTTATTTTATAAGTAAGTATTTAGTTTTAAATAGGAATTATTTATGTATTAATTGTAATTTTATTTAGATTTATTTTAATTATGTTAAAGTTAGTGGGTGTTAGGGTTACGGTTAGACTTAGGGTTAGGTTTAGGGGTTAATAACTTTAGTATAGTGGCAGTGATTTTAGGGGCAGAAGATTAGGGGTTAATAACAGTAATGTAGGTTTCGGCGATGTTAGGGACAGCAGATTAGGGGTTAATAATATTTAACTAGTGTTTGCGATGCGGGAGAATGGCGGTTTAGGGGTTAATATGTTTATTATAGTGGCGGCGATGTCGGGAGCGGCAGATTAGCGGTTAATAATTTTATTTTAGTGTTTATGATGTGGGAGGGCCTTGGTTTAGGGGGTTAATAGGTAGTTTATGGGTGTTAGTGTAATTTTTAGCACTTTAGTTATGAGTTTTAAGTTACAGCTTTGTAACATAAAAGCCATAACTACTGAATTTCAGTTTACGGTACGGATCATGTAGTTATAGTCTGTACCGCTCACTTTTTGGCCGGACAGGGAAACTCGTAATACCAGCGCTGTGGAAGTTCCATTGAAAAAGGACTTTTTGAAAGCTGCGGTAGTTACGTTGCGTTACGGCCAAAAAAGTGTGCGGTACAGATATACCTGCAAGACTCGTAATACCAGCGGTAGTGAAAAAACTAAATTTATGCTTACCTGATAAATTTCTTTCTCTTGTGGTGTATCCAGTCCACGGGTTCATCCATTACTTGTGGGATATTCTCCTTCCCAACAGGAAGCTGCAAGAGGACACCCACAGCAGAGCTGTCTATATAGCTCCTCCCCTAACTGCCACCCCCAGTCATTCGACCGAAGGCAAGCAAGAAAAAGGAGAAACTATAGGGTGCAGTGGTGGTGACTATAGTTTAAAAATAAAAAACACCTGCCTTAAAGTGACAGGGCGGGCCGTGGACTGGATACACCACAAGAGAAAGAAATTTATCAGGTAAGCATAAATTTTGTTTTCTCTTGTAAGGTGTATCCAGTCCACGGGTTCATCCATTATTTGTGGGATACCAATACCAAAGCTTTAGGACACGGATGAAGGGAGGGACAAGGCAGGCACTTAAACGGAAGGCACCACTGCCTGCAAGACCTTTCTCCCAAAAATAGCCTCCGAAGCGAAGACCAAGTCGCCGCCTTTCAAATCTGTTCAACAGAGGCCTCATGTTTAAAAGCCCATGTGGAAGCTACCGCTCTAGTAGAATGAGCTGTAATTCTTTGAGGAGGCTGCTGGCCATTAGTCTCATAAGCTAAACGGATTATGCTTCTCAGCCAAAAAGAAAGAGAAGTTGCCGAAGCCTTTTGGCCTCTCTCTTTCCAGAGTAGACGACAAACAATGCAGATGTTTGACCAAAATCCTTAGTAGCTTGCAAATAAAACTTTAAAGCATGAACCACGTCAAGATTGTGTAACAGACATTCCTTCTTTGAAGAAGAATTAGGACACAGTGACGGAACAACAATTTCCTGATTAATATTCCTGTTAAATACTACCTTAGGAAGAAACCCAGGTTTGGTACGCAAAACTACCTTATCTGCATGGAAGATCAGATAAGGGGAATAACACTGCAAGGCAGATAACTCTGAAACTCTTCGAGCCGAAGAGATAGCTACTACAAACAGAACTATCCAAGATAAAAGCTTGATATCTATGGAATGCAAGGGTTCAAACAGAACCCCTGGAAGAACTTTAAGAACTAAATTTAAACTCCATGGCGGAGCAACAGGTTTAAACACAGGCCTGATTCTAACCAAAGCCTGACAAAACGCCTGAACGTCTGGAACATCAGCCAGGCGCTTGTGCAAAAGAATAGACAGAGCAGAAATCTGTCCCTTTAAGGAACTAGCCGATAATCCCTTTTCCAATCTTTCTTGGAGAAAAGATAGTATCCTAGGAATCCTGACCTTACTCCACGAGTAACCCTTAGATTCACACCAATAAAGATATTTACACCATATCTTATGATAGTTTTCCCTGATGACAGGCTTTCGAGCCTGAATCAAGGTATCAATGACCAACTCGGAGAAACCACGTTTTGATCAAATCAAGCAGTCAGACGCAGAGAAATTAGATTTGGATGTTTGAATGGACCTTGGAGTAGAAGGTCCTGCCTCAGCGGCAGAGTCCAGAGTGGAGAGAATGACATGAGCACCAGATCCGCATACCAAGTCCTGCATGGCCACGCAGGCGCTATTAAAATCACTGAAGCTCTCTCCTGCTTGATCTTGGCAATCAGACGAGGGAGGAGAGGAAACGGTGGAAACACATAAGCCAGGTTGAAGGACCAGGGCACTGCTAGAGCATCTATCAGCGCTGCCTGGGGATCCCTTGACCTGGACCCGTAACAAGGAAGCTTGGCGTTCTGACGAGACGCCATCAGATCCAGTTCTGGTTTGCCCCAAAGTTGAATCAGCTGGGCAAATACCTCGGGATGGAGCTCCCACTCCCCCGGATGAAAAGTCTGCCGACTTAGAAAATCCGCCTCCCAGTTCTCTACTCCTGGGATATGGATAGCTGAGAGATGGCAAGAGTGAACCTCTGCCCATAGAATTATCTTGGAAACCACCATCATTGCCAGGGGACTCCTTGTTCCCCCCCTGATGGTTGATTTAGGCTACAGTCGTTATATTGTCCGACTGAAATCTGATGAACTTGGCCGCAGCTAGTTGAGGCCAAGCCTGAAGAGCATTGAATATTGCTCTTAGTTCCAGAATGTTTATCGGAAGGAGGGCTTCCTCCTGAGTCCACGAACCCTGAGCCTTCAGGGAGTTCCAGACTGCGCCCCAGCCCAGAAGGCTGGCATCTGTCGTCACTATAGTCCACTCTGGCCTGAGGAAACTCATTCCCCTGGACAGATAGACCCGAGATAACCACCAGAGAAGAGAATCCCTGGTCTCTTGATCCAGATTTAACAGAGGAGACAAATCTGTGTAGTCCCCATTCCACTGGTTGAGCATGCAAAGTTGCAGTGGTCTGAGATGTAGGCGGGCAAACGGAACTATGTCCATTGCCGCTACCATTAGGCCGATCATTTCCATACACTGAGCCACTGATGGCCGAGAAGTGGAATGAAGAGCACGGGAAGAAGTAAGAAGTTTTGATATCCTGACTTCTGTCAGAAAAATTTTCATTTCTACTGAATCTATCAGAGTTCCTAGGAAGGAAACTCTTGTGAGAGGAGAGAGAGAACTCTTTTCTATGTTCCCTTTCCACCCGTGAGACCTCAGAAAGGCCAGAACAATGTCTGTATGCTACTTGGCGATTTGAAAAGTCGACGCCTGATCAGAATGTCGTCTAGGTAAGGGGCTACCGCTATTCCCCGCGGCCTTAGAGCCGCCAGAAGGGACCCTAGAACCTTCGTAAAGATTCTTGGTGCTGTGGCTAACCCGAAGGGAAGAACCACAAACTGGTAATGCCTGTCTAGGAAGGCGAACCTGAGGAACTGATGATGATCTCTGTGAATCGGAATGTGGAGATAAGCATCCTTTAAGTCCACGGTAGTCATATATTGATCCTCCTGGATCATTGGGAGGATGGTTCGGATTGTCTCCATCTTGAAGGATGGGACCCTGAGAAATTTGTTTAGGATCTTGAGATCCAAGATAGGTCTGAAAGTTCCCTCTTTTTTGGGAACTATAAACAGGTTTGAATAAAAACCCAGCCCCTGTTCCTCTCTTGGAACTGGGTGGATCACTCCCATAACTAGTAGGTCTTGAACGCAACGTAAGAATGCCTCTCTTTTTATCTGGTTTACAGATAGTTGTGAGAGATGAAATCTCCCCTTTGGAGATGAACCTTTGAATTCCAGAAGATATCCCTGGGAAACAATCTCTAGCGCCCAGGGATCCTGAACATCTCTTGCCCAAGCCTGGGCGAAGAGAGAAAGTCTGCCCCCTACTAGATCCGGTCCCGGATCGGGGGCTACTCCTTCATGCTGTCTTAGAGGCAGCCGCTGATTTCTTGGCCTGCTTCCCCTTGTTCCAAGCCTAGTTAGGTCTCCAGACTGGTTTGGACTGGGCGAAATTTCCCTCTTGTTTTGCATTAGAGGAAACTGAGGCTGCGCCACTCTTGAAGTTTCGAAAGGAACGAAAATTATTCTGTTTGGTCCTCTTATTGGACCTATCCTGAGGAAGGGCGTGACCTTTTCCTCCAGTAATATCAGAAATGATCTCCTTCAGACCGGGCCCGAATAGGGTCTGTCCCTTGAAGGGGATGTTAAGAAGCTTAGACTTTGAAGTAACGTCTGCTGACCAGGACTTAAAGGGTATTGAACTGACAATCTAGGCTGGAAAAAGGGTCCTGGTATCCTGCACTCACAACAGCCACAGGACTTGCTGACAAGGTATCCGGATTCACCTGCCAGTCATATCCAGTGCAGCAGTGCTCGGCAATTACAACAAGCCGGCTGTGGGAAGCAACAAGAACTGTACCACTCATGATCCTCCTAATTGCAGTACACTTATTTTAATCTTGTAAGTGCATATATATTTGTGTATTATACTGTGTCATTAAACGCTTTCACTTGAGTCCTGCCTTTTGCGCCATTTCTTCTATTTCCATACATACTTGACCAGCACTTAAGCCATAGCGCCCTACGCGCCAAAATGGCAAAACCTGAATTCTTAGCCGTTAGTTTGGTTAACTGAAAAACGGCGTCAGAAATAAAGGAATTAGCTAAATTAAGAGCTTTAATCCTGTCTAGAATGTCGTCTAGCGGAGTCTCCACCTGCAGAGCCTCCTCAAGAGACTCGAACCAAAAAGCCGCTGCAGCAGTAACTGGGGCTATGCATGCAAGAGGCTGGAGAATAAAACCTTGATGAATAAAATTTTTCTTAAGGAGACCCTCCAATTTTTTATCCATAGGATCTAGGAAAGCACAACTGTCCTCGACGGGGATAGTTGTACGCTTAGCTAGGGTAGAGACTGCTCCCTCCACCTTAGGGACCATCTGCCACGAGTCCCGTACGGCGGCATCTATGGGAAACATCTTTTTGAAAGCAGGAGGGGGAGAGAACGGCACACCTGGTCTATCCCATTCCTTAGTAATAATTTCCGAAAACCTTTTAGGGACTGGAAAAACATCAGTGTAAACAGGCACTGCAAAGTATTTGTCCATTTTACACAATTTCCCTGGAACCACAATGGGGTCACAATCATCCAGAGTCGCTAAAACCTCCCTAAGCAATAAGCGGAGGTGTTCAAGCTTAAATTTAAACGCTGTCATTTCAGAATCAGACTGAAGCAACGCCTTCCCTGAGTCTGAAATGTCACCTACAGATAGAAGCTCACCTGGTATATCGGACACAGGCATTAAAGCGTCAGAAAGCTCTGTATTAGTTCTAGTCCCAGAGCTGTCTCGCTTTCCTTGTAACCCTTCAGTACATTTGGTACACATTCTAAAAGGGGGTTCCACCATGGCTTCTAAACATATTGAACAAGGAGTTTCCTCTATGTCAGACATGTTTAACAGACTAGAAATGAGACAAGCAAGCTTGGAAAACACTTTAATAAAGGTGACACAGCAATTAAACAAAAACGTTACTGTGCCTTTAAGTGAAAAAAACTAACACTTAAAGGGAAAGTCTACACCAGAATTTTTATTGTTTTAAAAGATAGATAATCCCTTTATTACCCATTCCCCAGTTTTGCATAACCAACACAGTTATAATAATATACTTCTAACCTCTGTGATTATCTTGTGTCTAAGCCTCTGCAAACTGCCCCTTTTTTCAGTTCTTTTGACAGACTTGCAGCCTAGCCAATCAGTGCCTGCTCCCAGATAACTTCACGTGCACGAGCACAGTGTTATCTATATGAAATATGTGAACTAACACCCTCTAGTGGTGAAAAACTGTTAAAATGCAATCTGAAAAGAGGTGGGCTTCAAGGTCTAAGAAATTAGCATATGAACCTCCTAGGTTAAGCTTTCAACTAAGAATACCAAGAGAACAAAGCAAAATTGGTGATAAAAGTAAATTGGAAAATTGTTTAAAATTACCTGCTCTATCTGAATCATGAAAGTTTATTTTGGCCTAGACTGTCCCTTTAAACTACATAACAGTGTAAAAATATAGTAAAGTCTTTGAAATTTTTACAGTGTGTGTAAGGGACTAAAGCAACATTGCACCCACTTGCAAATGGATGATTAACCCCTTAGGCCCCAAACCGGATTTAAAAACGTTAAAAAAAGTTACAAGCTAGTTAAGCACCCTGCCACAGCTCTGCTGAGGCTCCTACCTGCCCTCAAGTACGATTTTGTGCAGAAATAAACCCCTTATAATGGTCCTCAGGTGCCAGAGGACTCCTCTAGGGAAGCTGGATGTCTCAGTCTGAATTAAAACTGCGAATTTAGAGCGCTAAAATAGGCCCCTCCTACCATGTACAGGATGCCAGAGGGGCCTTAAGAAAATACTCCTAGGAGTATCTGATTAGCCATGTGGAAACTAGGCCCCAAATAAAGAGTTATCTCCCTCAGAGAAAAAAACGTCCTATTTTTGAATTCATGTAAACGTTTAACTGTCACTAAGTAATAAGAGTATTACCCTGTTTTGTAAGCATGATTCCAGTCGCTGTTAAATCACTGCATCAGGCTTACCTCAAATACACAAGGCTCTGTCAGCATTTTCTAGAACTCATTCATCTCTCTAGAAATAAATATACTGAACATACCTCAAAGCAGGTAATCTGCAGACCGTTCCCCCAACTGAAGTTGTCCCATACTCTTCAGTTATGTGTGAGAGCAGCTATGAACCTTAGTTACAAACCGCTAAGATCATCAACCTCCAGGCAGAACTCTTCTTCTAATTTCTGCCTGAGAGTAAAACAGTACAACGCCGGTACCGTTTAAAAACAACAAACTTTTGATTGAAGGTAAAACTACACTAAGTCACCACATATCTCTTGATACTTCCTATCTTGTCGAGAGCTGCAAGAGAATGACTGGGGGTGGCAGTTAGGGGAGGAGCTATATAGACAGCTCTGCTGTGGGTGTCCTCTTGCAGCTTCCTGTTGGGAAGGAGAATATCCCACAAGTAATGGATGAACCCGTGGACTGGATACACCTTACAAGAGAAAGCATTGTTATGAAGCTTTTTCACTCATAACGCAAAAATCGTAATCTAGATGATTCTTAGCAATCGCTATATGTTGGTTCTCAGCAAACCACCTACTTCTTAGCTAGCAGGCTGTATCCTGACCTCTCTACAGACTATGTCCATTGGTCTCTCATTTGGTATATTTGGTATCTTATGGCCTCACTTCCACAAGCCAGTGAACTCTGGCATCTCTCAAGCAAGCTTTTGCCCTCTACCGTCTTAGTACAATTAGCAAGCTACTGGCTTTTCTACAGCAAGTATGTGTCATCTGGCCAATTAAACTACTTGAAGAAGGTATTTGGATACTAAAACACATTAAACAAATTGGTAGCTTTGCCAGCTACAGATACATTTTTCATTTTTTTGAAGAAAATAATAAACTTGGTCCAGTGTTTTAATAATACAACAGAAACCTATTTTAAATATCAACATTTAAGAGGAACAATACATCCAAGTCATAAATAAAAGATAATTAAATGCATATACCTCCATCACATGTCCTTCAAATGTAATAAATGAGGCCACTCCTGGTCCCTGCACCTCTTAATAACATAATATGAGGTAAAGGACAAACAAGCAAACAACTTAGATCCTTCTTGAACAAATAATATTCTAAATAGAACTGTACCTCCAAGGCAAAACATTTGTTCAAAAAGATAATCAGCAATAGTTATCAAGGGCTATTCCCTTAATCACATGTCAAATAAAGCAAATCAGGCTTCAATTACAAAAAACACTTTAGACTCAATCTGGTAAGACTAAGAACTGTTCAAAATAGCTAATAGTATCAAATAGTAAAATATTACATATAAAGGTAACTCAGGTAGTTGAAGATGAATATTTGAGAATTAGGAGACTTAACAACAGAAGCAAACATTTCCAACAGCTCTTATGAGGGCGGTTTATCAAGCTGAGGCAGACAGGGGTGCACATACACGCCCCTGTCCGCCGCAGCTCGCCTCTGGAGGGCTGAATTCCCCTAGCGGAATTCTACATTGCAAACAAGTGCTATAGGACCGCTGCTAAACTTCCGGTGACCAGTAAATCCTTTAGCCTCTACCGCTCCTCCAAACCACTGCAGCTATCCTTATGCATGGCTCATCACTCTAACGTGTGATTCTCTGGTGTTGTCACCACTGGAACCACCGTGGCCTACAAAAGCCTCGAGATAAATCCCCAATGAAAACCGCAGAAGTTACACCAGCATCCACAGAGGATAAAAAAAAAAAAAAAAGCTCAGTCTGTACAAAAACATAATTTATGCTTACCTGATAAATTCCTTTCTTCTGTAGTGTGATCAGTCCACGGGTCATCATTACTTCTGGGATATTACTCCTCCCCAACAGGAAGTGCAAGAGGATTCACCCAGCAGAGCTGCATATAGCTCCTCCCCCCTACGTCACTCCCAGTCATTCGACCAAGGACCAACGAGAAAGGAAAAGCCAAGGGTGAAGTGGTGACTGGAGTATAAATTAAAAAATATTTACCTGCCTTAAAAACAGGGCGGGCCGTGGACTGATCACACTACAGAAGAAAGGAATTTATCAGGTAAGCATAAATTATGTTTTCTTCTGTTAAGTGTGATCAGTCCACGGGTCATCATTACTTCTGGGATACCAATACCAAAGCAAAAGTACACGGATGACGGGAGGGATAGGCAGGCTCTTTATACAGAAGGAACCACTGCCTGAAGAACCTTTCTCCCAAAAATAGCCTCCGATGAAGCAAAAGTGTCAAATTTGTAAAATTTGGAAAAAGTATGAAGCGAAGACCAAGTTGCAGCCTTGCAAATCTGTTCAACAGAGGCCTCATTCTTGAAGGCCCAAGTGGAAGCCACAGCTCTAGTAGAATGAGCTGTAATTCTTTCAGGAGGCTGCTGTCCAGCAGTCTCATAAGCTAAACGAATTATGCTACGAAGCCAAAAAGAAAGAGAGGTAGCGGAAGCTTTTTGACCTCTCCTCTGCCCAGAGTAAATGACAAACAGAGAAGACGTTTGTCGAAATTCCTTAGTTGCCTGTAAATAAAATTTTAGAGCACGGACTACATCCAGGTTGTGCAGTAGACGTTCCTTCTTTGAAGAAGGATTTGGGCATAAAGAAGGAACAACAATCTCTTGATTGATATTCCTGTTAGTAACTACCTTAGGTAAGAACCCAGGTTTAGTACGCAGGACTACCTTATCCGAATGAAAAATCAAATAAGGAGAATCACAATGTAAGGCTGATAATTCAGAGACTCTTCGAGCCGAGGAAATAGCCATTAAAAATAGAACTTTCCAAGATAACAACTTTATATCAATGGAATGAAGGGGTTCAAACGGAACGCCCTGTAAAACATTAAGAACAAGGTTTAAACTCCATGGTGGAGCAACAGTTTTAAACACAGGCTTAATTCTGGCCAAAGCCTGACAAAAAGCCTGGACGTCAGGAACTTCTGACAGACGTTTGTGTAACAGAATGGACAGAGCTGAGATCTGTCCCTTTAATGAACTAGCAGATAAACCCTTTTCTAAACCTTCTTGTAGAAAAGACAATATCCTAGGAATCCTAACCTTACTCCAAGAGTAACCTTTGGATTCACACCAATATAGGTATTTACGCCATATCTTATGGTAAATCTTTCTGGTAACAGGTTTCCTAGCCTGTATTAAGGTATCAATAACGGACTCAGAAAATCCACGTCTTGATAAAATCAAGCGTTCAATTTCCAAGCAGTCAGCTTCAGAGAAGTTAGATTTTGATGTTTGAAGGGACCCTGTATCAGAAGGTCCTGTTTCAGAGGTAGAGACCAAGGTGGACAGGATGACATGTCCACCAGGTCTGCATACCAAGTCCTGCGTGGCCACGCAGGTGCTATTAGAATCACTGATGCTCTCTCTTGTTTGATTCTGGCAATCAATCGAGGAAGCAACGGGAAGGGTGGAAACACGTAAGCCATCCTGAAGTCCCAAGGTGCTGTCAGAGCATCTATCAGGACTGCTCCTGGATCCCTGGATCTGGACCCGTAACGAGGAAGCTTGGCGTTCTGTCGAGACGCCATGAGATCTATCTCTGGTTTGCCCCAACGTCGAAGTATTTGGGCAAAGACCTCCGGATGAAGTTCCCACTCCCCCGGATGAAAAGTCTGACGACTTAAGAAATCCGCCTCCCAGTTCTCCACTCCCGGGATGTGGATTGCTGACAGGTGGCAAGAGTGAGACTCTGCCCAGCAAATTATCTTTGATACTTCCATCATAGCTAGGGAGCTTCTTGTCCCTCCCTGATGGTTGATGTAAGCTACAGTCGTGATGTTGTCCGACTGAAACCTGATGAACCCCCGAGTTGTCAACTGGGGCCAAGCCAGGAGGGCATTGAGAACTGCTCTCAATTCCAGAATGTTTATTGGCAGGAGACTCTCCTCCTGACTCCATTGTCCCTGAGCCTTCAGAGAATTCCAGACGGCACCCCAACCTAGAAGGCTGGCGTCTGTTGTTACAATTGTCCAGTCTGGTCTGCTGAATGGCATCCCCCTGGACAGATGTGGCCGAGAAAGCCACCATAGAAGAGAATTTCTGGTCTCTTGATCCAGATTCAGAGAAGGGGATAAGTCTGAGTAATCCCCATTCCACTGACTTAGCATGCACAGTTGCAGTGGTCTGAGGTGTAAGCGTGCAAAGGGTACTATGTCCATTGCCGCTACCATTAAGCCGATTACCTCCATGCATTGAGCCACTGACGGGTGTTGAATGGAATGAAGGGTGCGGCAAGCACTTTGAAGTCTTGTTAGCCTGTCCTCTGTCAGGTAAATCTTCATTTCTACAGAATCTATAAGAGTCCCCAGGAAGGGAACTCTTGTGAGTGGAACGAGTGAACTTTTCTTTTCGTTCACCTTCCATCCATGTGACCTTAGAAATGCCAGCACTAACTCTGTATGAGACTTGGCAGTTTGAAAGCTTGAAGCTTGTATCAGAATGTCGTCTAGGTATGGAGCTACCGAGATTCCCCGCGGTCTTAGTACCGCCAGAAGAGCACCCATAACCTTTGTGAAGATTCTTGGAGCTGTAGCCAATCCGAATGGAAGAGCCACAAACTGGTAATGCCTGTCTAGGAAGGCAAACCTTAGGTACCGATAATGATCTTTGTGAATCGGTATGTGAAGGTAAGCATCTTTTAAATCTACAGTGGTCATGTATTGACCCTCTTGGATCATAGGTAAAATTGTCCGAATAGTCTCCATCTTGAACGATGGAACTCTTAGGAATCTGTTTAGGATCTTTAAGTCCAGGATTGGTCTGAAAGTTCCCTCTTTTTTGGGAACCACAAACAGATTTGAGTAAAACCCCTGTCCCTGTTCCGATCGTGGAACTGGATGGATTACTCCCATTAACAAGAGCTCTTGTACGCAGCGTAGAAACGCCTCTTTCTTTGTCTGGATTGTTGACAATCTTGACAGATGAAATCTCTCTCTTGGAGGAGAGTATTTGAAGTCCAGAAGGTATCCCTGAGATATTATCTCTAGCGCCCAGGGATCCTGAACATCTCTTGCCCAAGCCTGGGCGAAGAGAGAAAGTCTGCCCCCCACTAGATCCGATCCCGGATCGGGGGCCCTCAATTCATGCTGTTTTAGGGGCAGCAGCAGGTTTCCTAGTCTGCTTGCCCTTGTTCCAGGACTGGTTAGGTTTCCAGCCTTGTCTGTAGCGAGCAACAGCTCCTTCCTGTTTTGGTGCAGAGGAAGTTGATGCTGCTCCTGCTTTGAAATTACGAAAGGAACGAAAATTAGACTGTCTAGTCTTGGCTTTGGCTTTGTCCTGAGGCAGGGCATGGCCTTTACCTCCTGTAATGTCAGCGATAATCTCTTTCAACCCGGGCCCGAATAAGGTCTGCCCTTTGAAAGGTATATTAAGCAATTTAGACTTAGAAGTAACATCAGCTGACCAGGATTTTAGCCACAGCGCCCTGCGTGCCTGAATGGCGAATCCTGAATTCTTCGCCGTAAGTTTAGTAAGATGTACTACGGCCTCCGAAATGAATGAATTAGCTAGTTTAAGGACTCTAAGCCTGTCCGTAATGTCGTCCAGAGTAGCTGAACCAATGTTCTCTTCCAGAGACTCAATCCAGAATGCCGCTGCAGCCGTGATCGGCGCAATGCATGCAAGGGGTTGCAATATAAAACCTTGTTGAACAAACATTTTCTTAAGGTAACCCTCTAACTTTTTATCCATTGGATCTGAAAAAGCACAGCTATCCTCCACCGGGATAGTGGTACGCTTAGCTAAGGTAGAAACTGCTCCCTCCACCTTAGGGACCGTTTGCCATAAGTCCCTTGTGGTGGCGTCTATTGGAAACATTTTTCTAAATATCAGAGGGGGTGAGAACGGCACACCGGGTCTATCCCACTCCTTAGTAACAATTTCAGTAAGTCTCTTAGGTATAGGAAAAACCTCAGTACTCGTCGGTACCGCAAAATATTTATCCAACCTACACATTTTCTCTGGTATTGCAACTGTGTTACAATCATTCAGAGCCGCTAACACCTCCCCTAGTAATACACGGAGGTTTTCCAGTTTAAATTTAAAATTTGAAATATCTGAATCCAGTCTGTTTGGATCAGAACCGTCACCCACAGAATGAAGTTCTCCGTCCTCATGTTCTGCCACCTGTGACGCAGTGTCTGACATGGCCCTAATATTATCAGCGCACTCTGTTCTCACCCCAGAGTGATCACGCTTACCTCTTAGTTCTGGTAATTTAGCCAAAACCTCAGTCATAACAGTAGCCATATCCTGTAATGTGATTTGTAATGGCCGCCCAGATGTACTCGGCGCTACAATATCACGCACCTCCCTCTGAGCGGGAGATGTAGGTACTGACACGTGAGGCGAGTTAGTCGGCATAACTCTCCCCTCGTTGTTTGGTGAAATTTGTTCAATTTGTACAGATTGACTTTTATTTAAAGTAGCATCAATACAGTTAGTACATAAATTTCTATTGGGCTCCACTTTGGCATTGCAACAAATGACACAGGTATCATCCTCTGAATCAGACATGTTTAACACACTAGCAAATAAACTTGCAACTTGGAAATACAATTCAATTAGAATAATATTAAAACGTACTGTGCCTTTAAGAAGCACAGAAGATCTATGACAGTTGAAAATTAATAAATTGAAACAGTTATAGCCTCAATCCTTGTAAACAACACAACTTTAGCAAAGGTTTAATCCCATTAGCAAAGATAACAAATTCTGAAAGCAGGAAACAAATTACAGAATAAACGTTTTTTATCTCAGTCAAACTATAATTCTCACAGCTCTGCTGAGAGAAATTACCTCCCTCAAAATAAGTTTTGAAGACCCCTGAGTTCTGTAGAGATGAACCGGATCATGCAGGGAATACAATGAGTTGCTGACTGAAATATTTGATGCATAGTAAAAGCGCCAAAAAACGGCCCCTCCCCCTCACACACAGCAGTGAGGGAGAACAGAAACTGTCAGAAAAACAGATTAAGCAACTGCCAAGTGGAAAAATAGTGCCCAAACATTTATTCACACAGTACCTCAGCAAATGAAAACAAATTTTACATTCCAGCAAAAACGTTAAACATAATCTCTAGTTATTAAACAGCTTTATGTATTTCTTACAGTGTAATTCTAGTGAAGTACCATTCCCCAGAATACTGAAGTGTAAAGTATACATACATGACATTATATCGGTATGGCAGGATTTTCTCATCAATTCCATTGTCAGAAAATAAAAACTGCTACATACCTCTATGCAGATTCATCTGCCCGCTGTCCCCTGATCTGAAGTTTACCTCACTCCTCAGATGGCCGAGAACAGCAATATGATCTTAACTACTCCGGCTAAAATCATAGCAAAACTCTGGTAGATTCTTCTTCAAACTCTGCCAGAGAGGTAATAACACACTCCGGTGCTATTTTAAAATAACAAACTTTTGATTGAAGATATAAAACTAAGTATAATCACCATAGTCCTCTCACACATCCTATCTAGTCGTTGGGTGCAAGAGAATGACTGGGAGTGACGTAGGGGGGAGGAGCTATATGCAGCTCTGCTGGGTGAATCCTCTTGCACTTCCTGTTGGGGAGGAGTAATATCCCAGAAGTAATGATGACCCGTGGACTGATCACACTTAACAGAAGAAAGTAGAGATTTGAACAGACTGTTGAAGCCCTTTTATAGAGATGCTATCACAATCTTGAAATCTTTTAGCAGAGTCTGTGGCAACCTAGCATGGCTCCTGCCAAGAAGTATCCCCCTTGTTAATTTTGGTTTTATATTACTTGTCTGAAATATTTATACAAAACAAATTATTTAAGTTTTGAGGATATGTGATGTTATTGCACTGGAACGTGGGGGAAAAAAGTTGAAAGATCCATACTTTAATCACACTATTGCTAATTAGTACTTTGCTGTATATTCTAAGAATTATTTAGTTCAGAAATAAACAGCACATAAAGGAGCCGATTTATCCCTTAAAGGGACACTGAACCCAAATTTTTTCTTTTGTGATTCAGAGCATGCCATTTTAAGCAACTTTCTAATTTACTCCTATTATCAAATTTTCTTCATTCTATTTGCATCATTATTTGAAAAGCAAGAATGTAAGTTTAGATGCCTGCCCCAAGTTCTGTCAATTGTTCTGAACCAAAAATAGCTTAGATGCCTTCTTTTTCAAATAAAGATATCAAGAGAATGAAGAAAAATTGATAATAGGAGTAAATTAGAAAGTTGCTTAAAACCGCTGCTCCTTAACTTGTATGCTGCTTCTGAGGCGGCGGACAGCAATCAACCCGAATCTGCAAGTGGCGGCATTGCACAAGCAGTTCACCAGAACTTCTTGTGCAATGTTAAATGCCGACAGCGTTAGCTGTCAGCATTCAGCTATGTTGGGCGGACATGATCTGCTGTGCTGATCATGTTCGTCCGACTCTTGGTAAATTGGCCCCAAGTTATGTTTCAATGCTCATTAAAAAGGTACAGTATGAAAATAGTTCCATATTAAAGTCACAATGAGCTGAGATGGTGGAGTCTGGTTTCCTCAGTCACTATATTTACTAGCTATACCACAAAGATAAGATAGTATATCGGATAAGGAAGAGGTTAGTATTACTTACGTTTGTAATGCTTTATTCGGTGCATTAATAAGGCTTTTATCCTCTATATTGTCCAGTATTAACAAGGCACAATTTGTATGACCCTGTGAGAGAACATACAAATATTGATTAATTCTGACTAAAAATAAGTCATGAATCATGTTTTAGCTTACACCATAGGTTAAATAAGTTTACAACTTACATTCCAAACATATTCACTGGATGACACAGATGAAATTACTATACAATTTCTACATTATAGTCATTTAAATACCGTTGCTATTGTTCCACTGAAATGACTATATCACACATCCACATTTATAATCTGTAAATTGTTACCATGGAAGATTAAAGCAATATCCATTTAGGAGCGATTCTTGAATTGATTTTATTGTGTCTATTAAGATACTGATCTGATAGATTAAGCTAAGGTTAATATTGTTAATAGCAAATATATTCTGTGATGTTGTCCAATTCCAGTCTTTCAGAACAGCTCTTGTTTAAAGGGTTGTCAGAGGAACTTTGCACAGCTGAAAACCCATTACATACTTTGCACTGGTGAGAACCCTTAGTGGTATTCCAATGCATCAGAAAACACTTTTTGCGCAGGTTTTTATATGATTTCTAGATCTTGTTTCAGAAATCATTCAAACACCTTGAACACAAAATGCTTGAAACCACTAGAGAGAGCCAGCAGCTAAGTAGCAGGAAAGAGAAGATTGTGCTTTACAGGAGTTCATGCAATTTACAGAGAGAGTGAAGGTGCAAGATGCTGTCCAGATTCTGCAGCTCTATATGCATAGGTGCAATACACAAATGGTAACATGCATAAGAGGCAATAACAGACCACGTGAATGGCTAGATTTAAAGCAGTGTTTCTCAAGTACCGTTAAACGGCCAGAGCACAGGTGAAATAATCAGCTGAGTGACTGCAGTTTAGTAACCATGGTTACTGATCAGCTTATTATTTCACCTTTGCTCTAGAAAACAGAATTTATGCTTACCTGATAAATTACTTTCTCCAACGGTGTGTCCGGTCCACGGCGTCATCCTTACTTGTGGGATATTCTCTTCCCCAACAGGAAATGGCAAAGAGTCCCAGCAAAGCTGGTCACATGATCCCTCCTAGGATCCGCCCACCCCAGTCATTCGACCGACGGACAGGAGGAAATATATATAGGAGAAACCATATGATACCGTGGTGACTGTAGTTAGAGAAAATAATTAATCAGACCTGATTAAAAAACCAGGGCGGGCCGTGGACCGGACACACCGTTGGAGAAAGTAATTTATCAGGTAAGCATAAATTCTGTTTTCTCCAACATTGGTGTGTCCGGTCCACGGCGTCATCCTTACTTGTGGGAACCAATACCAAAGCTTTAGGACACGGATGAAGGGAGGGAGCAAATCAGGTCACCTAAACGGAAGGCACCACAGCTTGCAAAACCTTTCTCCCAAAAATAGCCTCCGAAGAAGCAAAAGTATCAAATTTGTAAAATTTGGCAAAAGTGTGCAGTGAAGACCAAGTCGCTGCCTTACATATCTGGTCAACAGAAGCCTCGTTCTTGAAGGCCCATGTGGAAGCCACAGCCCTAGTGGAGTGAGCTGTGATTCTTTCAGGAGGCTGCCGTCCGGCAGTCTCATAAGCCAAACGGATAATGCTTTTAAGCCAAAAGGAAAGAGAGGTAGAAGTCGCTTTTTGACCTCTCCTTTTACCAGAATAAACAACAAACAAGGAAGATGTTTGTCTGAAATCTTTAGTAGCCTCTAAATAGAACTTTAGAGCACGGACAACGTCCAAATTGTGTAACAAACGTTCCTTCTTTGAAACTGGATTCGGACACAAAGAAGGTACAACTATCTCCTGGTTAATATTTTTGTTAGAAACAACTTTAGGAAGAAAACCAGGCTTAGTACGCAAAACCACCTTATCTGCATGGAACACCAGATAAGGAGGAGAACACTGCAGAGCAGATAACTCTGAAACTCTTCTAGCAGAAGAAATTGCAACCAAAAACAAAACTTTCCAAGATAGTAACTTAATATCTACGGAATGTAAGGGTTCAAACGGAACCCCTTAAAGAGCTGAAAGAACTAGATTTAGACTCCAGGGAGGAGTCAAAGGTCTGTAAACAGGCTTGATCCTAACCAGAGCCTGAACAAATGCTTGAACATCTGGCACAGCTGCCAGTCTTTTGTGTAGCAAGACAGATAAAACAGAGATCTGTCCCTTTAGAGAACTTGCAGATAAACCTTTCTCCAAACCTTCTTGAAGAAAGGAGAGAATCTTAGGAATTTTTATCTTATTCCATGGGAATCCTTTGGATTCACACCAACAGATATATTTTTTCCATATTTTATGGTAAATTTTTCTAGTTACAGGTTTTCTGGCCTGAACCAGCGTATCTATCACCGAATCTGAAAACCCACGCTTTGATAGAATCAAGCGTTCAATCTCCAAGCCGTCAGTTGGAGGGAGACCAGATTTGGGTGTTCGAATGGACCTTGAACAAGAAGGTCCTGTCTCAAAGGTAGCTTCCATGGTGGAGCCGATGACATATTCACCAGGTCTGCATACCAAGTCCTGCGTGGCCACGCAGGAGCTATCAAGATCACCGAGGCCCTCTCCTGATTGATCCTGGCTACCAGCCTGGGAATGAGAGGAAACGGTGGGAATACGTAAGCTAGGTTGAAAGTCCAAGGTGCTACTAGTGCATCTACTAGAGTCGCCTTGGGATCCCTGGATCTGGACCCGTAGCAAAGAACCTTGAAGTTCTGACGAGACGCCATCAGATCCATGTCTGGAATGCCCCATAATTGAGTTATTTGGGCAAAGATTTCCGGATGGAGTTCCCACTCCCCCGGATGAAATGTCTGACGACTCAGAAAATCCGCTTCCCAATTTTCCACTCCTGGGATGTGGATCGCAGACAAGTGGCAGGAGTGATCCTCCGCCCATTGAATTATTTTGGTCACTTCTTTCATCGCCAGGGAACTCTTTGTTCCCCCTTGATGATTGATATAAGCAACAGTCGTCATGTTGTCTGATTGGAACCTTATGAATTTGGCCTTTGCTAGTTGAGGCCAAGCTCTGAGAGCATTGAATATCGCTCTCAGTTCCAGAATGTTTATCGGGAGAAGAGACTCTTCCCGAGACCATAGACCCTGAGCTTTCAGGGATTCCCAGACCGCACCCCAGCCCACTAGACTGGCGTCGGTCGTGACAACGACCCACTCTGGCCTGCGGAAGCTCATTCCCTGGGACAGATGGTCCAGGGTCAGCCACCAACGGAGTGAATCTCTGGTCTTTTGATCTACTGGAATCATTGGAGACAAGTCTGTATAATCCCTATTCCACTGTTTGAACATGCACAGTTGTAATGGTCTTAGATGAATTCGTGCAAAAGGAACTATGTCCATTGTTGCAACCATCAATCCTATTACTTCCATGCACTGCGCTATGGAAGGACGAGGAACAGAATGAAGTACTTGACAAGAGCTTAGAAGTTTTGATTTTCTGACCTCTGTCAGAAAAATCCTCATTTCTAAGGAATCTATTATTGTTCCCAAGAAGGGAACTCTTGTTGACGGGGACAGAGAACTCTTTTCTTTGTTCACCTTCCAACCGTGAGATGTGAGAAAGGCTAGAACAATGTCCGTATGAGCCTTTGCCTTTGACAGGGACGACGCTTGTATTAGAATGTCGTCCAAGTAAGGTACTACTGCAATGCCCCTTGGTCTTAGAACCGCTAGAAGGGACCCTAGCACCTTTGTGAAAATCCTTGGAGCAGTGGCTAATCCGAATGGAAGAGCCACAAACTGGTAATGTTTGTCCAGAAAAGCGAACCTTAGGAACTGATGATGTTCCTTGTGGATAGGGATATGTAGGTACGCATCCTTTAGATCCACGGTAGTCATAAATTGACCTTCCTGGATGGTGGGTAGAATCGTTCAAATAGTTTCCATTTTGAACGATGGTACCCTGAGAAATTTGTTTAGGATCTTCAAATCCAGAATTGGTCTGAACGTTCCCTCTTTTTTGGGAACTACGAACAGATTGGAATAAAATCCCATTCCTTGTTCCTTTATTGGAACTGGGTGTATCACTCCCATCTTTAACAGGTCTTCTACACAATGTAAGAATGCCTGTCTCTTTATTTGGTTTGAGGATAAGTGAGACTTGTGGAACCTTCCCCTTGGGGGTAGTTCCTTGAATTCCAGGAGATAACCTTGAGAAACTATTTCTAGCGCCCAAGGATCCTGAACATCTCTTGCCCAAGCCTGAGCAAAGAGAGAGAGTCTGCCCCCCACCAGATCCGGTCCCGGATCGGGGGCTACTCCTTCATGCTGTTTTGTTAGCAGTGGCAGGCTTCTTGGCCTGCTTACCCTTGTTCCAGCCTTGCATTGGTTTCCAGGCTGGTTTGGGTTGTGAGGCATTACCCTCTTGCTTAGAGGATGCAGAATTAGAGGCTGGTCCATTTCTGCGAAAGGGACGAAAATTAGGCTTATTTTTAGCCTTAAAAGACCTATCCTGTAGAAGGGCGTGGCCCTTTCCCCCAGTGATGTCTGAAATAATCTCTTTCAAATCAGGTCCAAATAAAGTTTTACCTTTGAAAGGAATGTTAAGCAATTTTGTCTTGGATGACACATCCGCTGACCAAGACTTTAGCCAAAGCGCTCTGCGCGCCACGATAGCAAACCCTGAATTTTTCGCCACTAATTTTGCTAATTGCAAAGCGGCATCTAAAATAAAAGAGTTAGCCAATTTAAGTGCGTGAACTCTGTCCATAACCTCCTCATATGGAGTTTCTCTACTGAGCGACTTTTCTAGTTCCTCGAACCAGAACCACGCTGCCGTAGTGACAGGAACAATGCATGAAATTGGTTGTAGAAGGTAGCCTTGCTGTACAAAAATCTTTTTAAGCAAACCCTCCAATTTTTTATCCATAGGATCTTTGAAAGCACAACTATCTTCGATAGGAATAGTAGTGCGTTTGTTTAGAGTAGAAACTGCCCCCTCGACCTTGGGGACTGTCTGCCATAAGTCCTTTCTGGGGTCGACCATAGGAAATAATTTCTTAAATATAGGGGGAGGAACAAAAGGTATGCCGGGCTTTTCCCACTCTTTATTTACTATGTCCGCCACCCGCTTGGGTATAGGAAAAGCGTCGGGGGGCACCGGAACCTCTAGGAACCTGTCCATCTTGCATAATTTCTCTGGAATGACCAAATTGTCACAATCATCGAGAGTAGATAATACCTCCTTAAGCAGTGCGCGGAGATGTTCTAATTTAAATTTAAATGTCACAACATCAGGTTCAGCTTGATGAGAAATTTTTCCTGAATCTGAAATTTCTCCCTCAGACAAAACCTCCCTCATGGCCCCTTCAGATTGGTGTGAGGGTATGACAGAACAATTATCATCAGCGTCCTCTTGCTCTTCAGTGTTTAAAACAGAGCAATCGCGCTTTCTCTGATAAGTAGGCATTTTGAATAAAAGATTTGCTATGGAGTTATCCATTACAGCCGTTAATTGTTGCATGGTAATAAGTATTGGCGCACTAGATGTACTAGGGGCCTCCTGCATGGGCAAAACTGGTGTAGACACAGTAGGAGATGATGTAGTATCATGTTTACTCCCCTCATTTGAGGAATCATCTTGGGCAATATCATTATTTGTGGCAGTACTGTCCTTACTTTGTTTGGACGCTATGGCACAATTATCACATAAATTTAAATGGGGAGACACATTGGCTTTTATACATATAGAACATAGCTTATCTGAAGGTACAGACATGTTAAACAGGCTTAAACTTGTCAACAAAGCACAAAAAACGTTTTAAAATAAAACCGTTACTGTCACTTTAAATTTCAAACAGAAAACACTTTATTACTGAATATGTGAAAAAGTATGAAGGAATTGTTCAAAAATTACCAAGTTTTCACCACAGTGTCTTAAAGCCTTAAAAGTATTGCACACCAAATTTCAGAGCTTTAACCCTTAAAATAACGGAACCGGAGCCGTTTTTCAATTTAACCCCTATACAGTCCCAGATACAGTCTTTGCTAAGACCCAACCAAGCCCTGAGGGGAATACGATACCAAATGACGCCTTCTAAAAGCTTTTTCAGAGATTTTTAGATCCTCACACATGCATCTGCATGCCCTGCTCTCAAAAAACAACTGCGCATTAGTGGCGCGAAAATGAGGCTCAGTCTATGACTAGAAAGGCCCCCTGACTGAAAAATGTGTCCAATACAGTGCCTGCCGTTTTATAAACGTTCCCCAAGATTATAAATGTCAATTGTTAGCCTAAATTTGAATAATATGCACAAATAAAGCAATCGATTTAGCCCATAAAAATGTCTACCAGTTTTTTAGCCCATAATAAGCCCTTTATTCTGTTTGTTTTTGACTAAGAAAATGGCTTACCGGTCCCCATGAGGGGAAATGACAGCCTTCCAGCATTACACAGTCTTGTTAGAAATATGGCTAGTCATACCTTAAGCAGAAAAAGTCTGCTAACTGTTTCCCCCAACTGAAGTTACTTCATCTCAACAGTCCTATGTGGAAACAGCAATCGATTTTAGTTACTGTCTGCTAAAATCATCTTCCTCTTACAAACAGAAATCTTCATCCTTTTCTGTTTCAGAGTAAATAGTACATACCAGCACTATTTTAAAATAACAAACACTTGATAGAAGAATAAAAACTACATTTAAACACCAAAAAACTCTTAACCATCTCCGTGGAGATGTTGCCTGTGCAACGGCAAAGAGAATGACTGGGGTGGGCGGAGCCTAGGAGGGATCATGTGACCAGCTTTGCTGGGACTCTTTGCCATTTCCTGTTGGGGAAGAGAATATCCCACAAGTAAGGATGACGCCGTGGACCGGACACACCAATGTTGGAGAAACACTGATTTACAAGACAGCAGAACTCATGAGCTTACATACATGGTATTCAGTATTACAGTATTAGGATGGAGGTATTCATTGTACAGAAGAAATGAGCTCATGTATCTCTATATAGTATGCCTGAAATGTAAGTACTAAAGCATGCAGTACACATGAGTGGAACAGAGAGGGATAATAGAGGCTCAGATTTAGTATTTATAATACATCTAGTTGTAGAAGAAAAGAAAGAGAAACAGAACTCCAAGGAAAACCCATTAGAGAAATAGGGGTGAGATAGAAGGATCTTCTGTTGAATAGTTGTACTTTCTGCCTGTCTCCGAGTGGTTTATTAATCACTTAGTTGTGCAGAATCCTTTCATATGCTTCATGATCTGTCACAGTGAATGTGAGGGAAAATTGGTACATGTTTGTCAACCAAATGATTACTATTTAAAAACATATTATTATAATCAGTCAGCTTTATCCTCAAAATGAAGTAGCGTACTTACTGCAATACAAGCTAAGTGCAATGATGTGTTTAAACAATTATCCGCCATAGTCAAATCCACCTTGGATCCCTTAAGCAAAATGTCTGAAACACATATAACAACAAATTGAAATTTTAGTCTGAAAAACATCCAATGGTTATGCTATACATGCACACACAGTTGAAACTACCATTGGTGTAGAAGGTGCAGTGGCACCAGGGCCAAGTACGGGGGGGGGGGGGGGGGCATAGCAGCCAGTCGATACATAGGTGTATGCTTATGTGGTCATTATCTGTGTATAGATTCTCATCATCATTATACTGCACAGCATATTAATTAGTGTATAGATACTTAATGCATTATTTAGTGCAGTGAGTTCACTATTAGTGTATTATATATATTCTGTCATTATACACAACAGCATACTCATAAGAGTCTACATACACATCATATTTATACAGAGCAGTGTACTCATCAGGCTATAGTGTATAGAAACGCATATAATTATACAGAACAGTGTGCTCACTGCCAGTGTATAATTATAATTAATTAGTATAATTATGAAGTCCACCATGCTATGTGTATATATATATATATATATATATATATATATATATATATACATACATACATACACACATACTCAAAATCATTATACAGAAGCATATTATTACGATTGCTTATTACTGAGCATCTCCCGGGGGGTAGGGGCAAAACATTGATACACACACTTGCATACACTCTAGAACAGAGGTTTTCAATCCAGTCCTAACAGGCCAGATTTTCAGGATTACCTTGGGTGAAATCAGGTAAATATGCCTCTTATGGAGGCCTGAGAACTGGAGTTGAAAAATCCTGCTCCAGAAGAATGTTAAATCCATATACAGTGGCACCCTCTTAATTAAATACTTATTAATGACTGTTCCTTATTAGAAGAAATTAGTTTGTTTCTCTAATAAAATGTCATATTGGTGCAGTCCTTACATGTGATACACAAAATAGCTATTGTTAGATGTGATAGATTGCACTGTGTTTTTCTTATTTTCTTTCAGTGCATTTCAGTATATAAAAGTTGCTTGGGTTGTTTTTTACATTTTTATAAATATGTGTTGTAAAACAAAACACACAATAAATACCGAACTTGGTCATTTATACACAATTTTGCTAAAAATAACTAAATTGATGTTTTTGAAAGCAATACATACAGAACTATTTAAAGCAACAAAGGTGAGGGAAATTTTCAATGGGTCAATGCATCAGAATTTAAGGGGTTTATTTAATATTAATATCTCTTATCAGTTATAACCCTTAAATTCCAGAGCGTGGGACAGTAGTATACAAAGGAAATGTATAAAAGTGTGCAAAGAAGTTTGCAACGCAGAGAGAAAAGACTGCCTGCCTCTGAAATAGTTAATTACAAAAAGCCCATTCAATTGTATGTGGTCAGACAAACAGAAGGATCAGTAAAGAGATACATATTAACACAGGCATACACACTTATACAAAATAACTTTATTGGAGAAAAAATATGAGTCCGACTGGACTAGTACTCACGCGCACACACACACACTGTTTAAAACTAGCTTTAACTCAGGTGAATAATTGTGTATACAGAATGCACATAATTGATCATTTTTATATTTGCCACCATTCAAAATATATGTTATATATCCCTTTAATAAGGTATTAACTGATGGTAGAAATGAGCTTTATACTTCAGACAGTTGCGTGATAATTTTATCTTATTTGGGTTTTTGCCTGAAGCACAAAAAAAAACAACAGTAATTTCGAGCAAAAAATGAGAGATACAAAGTAATTGTACCGATATCGATCCGTACACAGACAGATCTCATAAGCATAAATATAACTCAATTTTGACTCAATAATTGTTGCAATATGTGTTGGGTTTTAAATTAAAATGTTGCCACACTTATATATGTACAAAGAACTTTTGAAGGGAACTCACATCTATAAAGATGTTTGCTAGTTGTGGTTGTAATATAGAGTAATAAGTAAACAAATTCTATAGCAATGTCTGTCAGAAATAACAATGGGTTAAATTCCCATTTGGTACACCCCTGCACCTGTATCAGGTAACTGTTGTTTTTTTTTTTCTTCAGGCAAAAACCCAAATAAGATAAAATTATCACGCAACTGTCTGAAGTATAAAGCTCATTGCTACCATCAGTTAATACCTTATTAAAGGGATATATAACATATATTTTGAATGGTGGCAAATATAAAAATGATCAATTATGTGCATTCTGTATACACAATTATTCACCTGAGTTAAAGCTAGTTTTAAACAGTGTGTGAGTGCGCGTGAGTACTAGTCCAGTCGGACTCATATTTTTTCTCCAATAAAGTTATTTTGTATAAGTGTGTATGCCTGTGTTAATATGTATCTCTTTACTGATCCTTCTGTTTGTCTGACCACATACAATTGAACATACAGAACTATATCATAAACTTGCATAATAATTAATAAGTATAATTTTTTTTATGAATAATGAATAAAAAACTAGCATACAAACCAGCACACTCTAAATGTCCCCTTTCAACAGCAGTCATAAATGGTGTTTTCCCTGAGTTGTCCGCAGCATTTACATTTGCATTATAGCTTAATAGTAGCTGTAAGCAGTCAGTGTGGTTATTGTAGGCTGCAGCATGAAGTGGCACTCTTAGAGAAAACAGAGATGAATAAAAATGTAAGTTTCCTTTAAATCACTTTTGAAATGAAAATACATCAACTGAGAAAAGTTATGAATTTGAATCCTAGTAAGTATGGTGATATTTTATCTACTGAATGCACCTCTTTGCTTCTGTCATCCTATTTGCTCTAGCAGCCACTCTGAAATAAGCAGCGAAGTGCAAGGGCCCCAAATTGGTATCTGCAGTTTAGTAAATAAAGCTCTTCGTCTCACAGGACCACAGGACTGGTGTAAAACTGATGTAACCATGTTTCCTAAAAAGGCGCTTCTAATATATTTCCACAAAATAAAGAACAAGCTTATTTAAAGAGATACTGAACACATTTTTTTTTCTTTTATAATTTAGATAGAGCATGCAATTTTAAGCAACTTTCTAATTTACTCCTATTATCAACTTTTCTTTGTTCTCTTGGTATCTTTATTTCAAAAAAGCAGGAATGTAAGCATAGGAGCCGGACCATTTTTAGTTTAGCAACCTGGATAGCGCTTGCTACATTTAGCCACCAATCAGCATGCGCTACCCAGGTGTTAAACCAAAGCTGGGGCAACTCATAAGCTTACATTCCTGCTTTTTAAAATAAAGATAACAAGAGAATGAAGAAAAAATTGATAATGGGAGTAAATTAGAAAGTTGCTTAAAATTGCATGCTCTATCTGAATCATGAAATAAAAAAAAATGTGGGTTTAGTATCCCTTTTAATTCCTCCCCTCCTGGTCCTTATCATGTGATCTTAGAATGAGGTAGAGTGCGAGGGGATTCAATAGTGTAATATAAAAAGTACCACACACGTCACATAAATTGTTACCCAGTATGGCATTACATTAATCTACACACACCAGAATAATCTATTGTAACACCAGTAGCTGATAGTTTATGTGATGTACTTGATCATTTTTATATTGCACGATTGGCCCTACAATTAAATATATAGAGAGTAAGCTATAGTCATTAGTGGTGGGGAAGCTACTATATGGAATTATAAGGCATATATTCAGAAGCGTATTAATGTAAACATGATCATGAGTGACAATCAACATGGTTTTATAAGAAATAGATATATACAATATAATTGAATTAGTTTCTATGATGAAGTAAGTAGGAACATAGATATAAGTTAATGTAATATATTTGGATTTTGCAAAGGTATTTGATACAGTTCCATATGGCTGAGTACTGTACAAAATTAAAGGGGCAGTCTACTCCAAATGTTTTATTGTTTATAAAGATAGATACTACCCATTCCCCAGCTTTGCACAACCAACATTCATATATAAATATACTTTATAACCTTTAAACCTCTAAAGTTTTTAAGCCCCTGCAGACCACCTTTATCTCAGGGCATTTCTATGGCTTTTCAAATCAAGACACAGATAACATTGTGCTCACTCCCGTGGAGTTTATTATGAGTAAGCACTAATTACGGTAACTAAAATGCAAGTCTATAAATAGCACTGAGATAATGGGGCAGTCTGCAGAAGCTTAGATTCAAGGTAATCACAGAAGTAAAAAGTGTATTAATATAACAGTGTTGGTTGTGCAAAACTGGGGAATGGGTAATAAAGGGATTATCTATCTTTTTAAACAATAAAAACTTTGGAGCAGACTTATAATATTAGCACTTGGAAAAAATATCTGATTGAAAAACAGAACACTTTCTGGATCACACTCTAATTGGAAAATAAATAAATAAATGCAGTCCTCAAAGGATCACAGTTTAAAAGTGAGATTTTATAATTAAACAAAAGGATCTGGTTTATTAACATGGGAACTGATCATGCACAAGTACTTTAACGACAGAAAATTACATGCAAACTGACAATAAATGCCACAATAAAAAAGGCATGCATGAGTTTTCAACAATTATAATTTATAGAATTTAAAAAAAATAGCCAACCACAAGCTTTCTGGATGGTTAATTATTTGTGTTTAGTGTGGCTACAAAATCTAAAAGGGTTAGTGTGGTAATTTGAAAACCAGATGAAAACCCAATGGAAGGGCATTCTGATGGATTGGAATCTCACGTTTATGCTAATGTTGCATCTAAAAATGTTAGTGAATACTTAAAAGATATAAATGTCTTATATGGATAAATATATTTCTGTTTCTTATATAGATAAATATATACATATACATAAATATATACAAGGTAAAGATACCTAACCATGATATTGTTCTATAGAAACATAAACATATTTACAAAGAAAATGTGATATCATACTGGCAAAAGAAAGGAAAGATTTACTTGACAAACTACAACATCATATCACTACATCTTTATGCTCTGATCTTAAAGCACCTATATAAAGATGTATTATAATATACTTGTAGGATAAATAAACACTGTAGGATAAACGTTCAAATTTATATAAACTCTGGGAATGCGAGTACTTCTATAACTCTTAATATATTAATAGGATATTTTTTTTAAATAGTTATTGCAACTAAAATATCACACTGTATAATACATAATTTTAGCCATGTTTTAGTGTTTAGTAAACATTTCTCTGTATAAACTACTTACCTTCCTCTGCTATCTTTGCAATTAACAATACTTGCATCTATTGATCCAATAAGTAATGATGCACAATTTTCATGGTTATTTATTCTAAAATAAAACACATGCACATGTCAAAAACCTGCATTTAAATAAAAAAATGCATATTTGTGCACACACTTCTCAAGACTTTATGCTACAATGTGATCAGCAGTTATTAAAACATAAGTATTTAAAAAAATAAAACAAAGGCATATAATTTATAGATGTAGCAGTATTGAATGCAGTGAGACAATAATTATTGCAAAAAAAGCAATCAATTTAGCCAAAATTTAAAATGAACGATTAATTGCAAAGGATTCTACGTCAAACCCTAAAAGGTTTTTTATGTTGAAAACTTTTATTGAGAAGCATTTTTCATTCAATAACATTGGTAAGAATGAACAAAAGGTCAAGTCATATATTTCTATTCTCCTTCACATTTGTATCTAGAAAATAAAGAACAGTCCTCGCCCAGATAAGATCAAAACTATAGTTTTGATAGGATTTGTCGAACAGTGCCAAAAGTCTCTACAAAGTCTTTGAATCTTGCAGATTTGCTCGCCCCTGCCCTGTGGTGTCAAGGCAAATATGGCACCATCTAATCAAATTTTTGAAGGAGAACATCATAGATACAAACATAGATGACGAATACATTATGAATTGACAACATATCAAGGAACCAAAAAAGAAAGAACTGGGAGAAAACCAAAATAACATGTCGAAAAAAATGGAAACAAAAATAACTTAAGTAAATAACAATACTGAGTCAGTTGATATCATCACAATTGTGTCATTTTGAAGATATATAACTGAAAAATATAAGTACATTAAAATGTGTGAACGTCGCATGCCACATGAGAGATTAATGGACAAAATTAAGGGACTGAGAATATCTGAAAATGTTAGCCCACTGGATAAAAGACAGGGAGCAACGAGTAGTAGTAAACGTATCATACTCAGATTGGACAAAGGTAATCAGTGGAGTCCCGCAGCAATTAGTACTTTGCCCTGTTCTTTTTACAATTTTTAGTGATTTGGAGCAAGGATTAATAGCAACATCTTTATTTTTGCAGATGATACAAGTGTATGGTCGGTGCAGAAAGAAATTGCTTTACAAGGGGATCTACAAAAATGTAATACTGGAAAATGCAAGGTTCTACATTTTGGAAGTAAAAATAAGCATGCAACCTATTATTTAAATAGGACTAGACTTAGCAAAACAAAAGAGGAAAGGGATTTGGGAGTCGGAATAAATAACAAGCTAAAGATGGGTGCACAATGCAGGGCAGTGGCTTCTAAGGCTAATAAGATACTAGCATGTCATTAAAGAGGCATTAATGCAAGGGAGGAAAGCATAATTCTGTCACTATATAAATCCTTGGGAAAACCTCACCTTGAGTATAAGTGAAGTTCTGGGGACCAATCTCAAAAAATACATTGCAGACTTATAAAAAATTCAGAGAAGGGCCACAAAACTAATAAGGGAAATGGAGAATTTAAAGGGACAGTCTAGGCCAAAATAAACTTTCATGATTCAGATGGAGCATGTAATTTTAAACAATTTTCCAATTTACTTTTATCACCAATTTTGCTTTGTTCTCTTGGTATTCTTAGTTGAAAGCTTAACCTAGGAGGTTCATATGCTAATTTCTTAGACCTTGAAGCCCACCTCTTTTCAGATTGCATTTCAACAGTTTTTCACCACTAGAGGGTGTTAGTTCACGTATTTCATATAGATAACACTGTGCTCGTGCACGTGACGTTATCTGGGAGCAGGCACTGATTGGCTAGACTGCAAGTCTGTCAAAAGAAATAAAAAAGGGGCAGTTTGCAGAGGCTTAGATACAAGATAATCACAGAGGTTAAAAGTATATTATTATAACTGTGTTGGTTATGCAAAACTGGGGAATGGGTAATAAAGGGATTATCTATCTTTTAAAACAATAAAAACTCTGGTGTAGACTGTCCCTTTCAGCTATGAGGAGAGTTTAGCCAAACTGGGTCTGTTTTCTCTAGAAATAAGGTACTTGAGAGGTGACATGATTACTTAACATAAATATATCCAAGGTCCATATACAGAGATGGCAGAAGCTCTGTTTATTCGAAGAAAATTGTTTGTGACAAGAGGTCAAAATTTAAGGCTGGAGTAAAGGAGATTTTATCTCCAGCAACGTAAACATTTTTTCACTGTAAGAGCAATCAAATTGTGGAACTCATTACCTAAGGAGGTAGTAAATGCCAATACCTTAGATACATTTAAATTGGTTAGATACATTTCTGGCTAGAAACAGAATTCAGAGATATGATTAATTGTGTAAATGGGTCACCGTTGTTAATGGGATTAATTTAAGCTCAACCGGAGCTTTTATTGTAAGTATATTAAGATTTGTATAGGTTAAATTATATTTAAGTCTGTTCGGGTTTACCATTACTTAATGAATACAAATACATTTTCCCCATTATTCCTGTTTCCTTTGGGGTCATTACTATTCATTACTGTTACATATATATATATATATATATATATATATATATATATAAAAAAAAATATATATAGATATACACACACACCGGCCACTTTATTAGTTACACCTGTTCAATTGCTTGGTAACACAAATTGCTAACCAGTCAATTACATGGCAGCAACTTAATGCATTTAGGCATCTAGACGGGGTGAAAACGACTTGTTGAAGTTCAAACCGAGCATCAGAATGGGGAAGAAAGGGGATTTAAGTGAACGTGGCATGGTGGTTGTTGGTTCCAGACGGGCTGGTGTGAGTATTTCAAAAACTGCTGATCTACTGGGATTTTCACGCACAACCATCTCTAGGGTTTACAGAGAATGGTCTGAAAAAGAAAAAATATCCAGTAAGTGGCAGTTGTGTGGCAGAAAATGCCTTGTTGATGTCAGAGGAGAATGGGCAGACTGGTTCGAGATGATAGAAAGGCAACAGTAACTCACATATCCACTCGTTACAACCAAGTTATGCAGAATACCATCTCTGAACGCACAACACGTCGAACCTAGAAGCAGATGGGCTACAGCAGCAGAAGACCACACCAGGTGCCACTCCTTTCAGCTAAGAACAGGAAACTGAGGCTGCAATTCGCTCAGGGTTACCAAAATTGGACAATAGAAGATTTGAAAAACTTTGCCTGGTCTGATGAGTCTCGATTTCAGCTGCGACATTCAGATGGTAGGGTCAGAATTTGGTGTAAACAACATGAAAGCATGGATCCATCCTGCCTTGTATCAACAGTTCAGTCTGGTGGTGGTGGTGTAATGGTGTGGGGGATATTTTCTAGGCACACTTTGGGCCCCTTAGTACCAATTGAGAATAGTTTAAATGCCACGGCCTACCTGAGTATTGTTGCTGACCATGTCCATCCCTTTATCCCTTTTTCATCTCAAACTGGTTTCTTGAACATGACAATGAGTTTACTGTACTCCAATGGCCTCCACAGTCACCAGATCTCAATCCAATAGAACACCTTTGAGATGTGGTGGAACGGTAAATTTGCATCATGGATGTGCAGCCAACAAATCTGAAGCAACTGCGTGACGTTATCATGTCAATATGGACCAAAATGTCTGAGGGATGTTTCCAACACCTTGTTGAATCTGTGCCATGAAGAATTAAGGCAGTTCTGAAGGCAAAAGGGGGTCCAACCCGGTACTAGCAAGGTGTACCTAATAAGGTGGCCAGTGAGTGTATATATATATACATATATATATATATATATATATATATATATATATATATATATGTGCAAAACAACTACTTAATTGCTACTGTAACAATTAACTAGTGAAAAACATAATTTATGCTTACCTGATAAATTCCTTTCTCCTGTAGTGTAGTCAGTCCACGGGTCATCATTACTTATGGGATATTAACTCCTCCCCAACAGGAAGTGCAAGAGGATCACCCAAGCAGAGCTGCTATATAGCTCCTCCCCTCTACGTCACACCCAGTCATTCGACCGAGAACCAAACGAGAAAGGAGAAACTATAGGGTGCAGTGGTGACTGGAGTATAATTTAAAATTTAGGCCTGCCATAAAAAACAGGGCGGGCCGTGGACTGACTACACTACAGGAGAAAGGAATTTATCAGGTAAGCATAAATTATGTTTTCTCCTGTTAAGTGTAGTCAGTCCACGGGTCATCATTACTTATGGGATACCAATACCAAAGCTAAAGTACACGGATGACGGGAGGGACAGGCAGGATCTTTATACGGAAGGAACCACTGCCTGAAGAACCTTTCTCCCAAAAACAGCCTCCGAAGAAGCAAAAGTGTCAAATTTGTAAAATTTGGAAAAAGTATGAAGAGAAGACCAAGTTGCAGCCTTGCAAATCTGTTCAACAGAGGCCTCATTCTTAAAGGCCCAAGTAGAAGCCACAGCTCTAGTAGAATGAGCTGTAATTCTTTCAGGAGGCTGCTGTCCAGCAGTCTCATAGGCTAAACGTATTATGCTACGAAGCCAGAAAGAGAGAGAGGTAGCAGAAGCTTTTTGACCTCTCCTCTGTCCAGAATAAACGACAAACAGGGAAGAAGTTTGACGAAAATCTTTAGCTGCCTGTAAATAAAATTTCAGGGCACGGACTACGTCCAGATTGTGTAGAAGCCGTTCCTTCTTTGAAGAAGGGTTAGGGCACAATGATGGAACAACAATCTCTTGATTGATATTCTTGTTAGTAACTACCTTAGGTAAGAACCCAGGTTTAGTACGCAGAACTACCTTATCTGAATGAAAAATCAGATAAGGAGAATCACAATGTAAAGCTGATAACTCAGAGACTCTACGAGCCGAGGAAATAGCCATCAAAAACAGAACTTTCCAAGATAACAACTTGATATCAATGGAATGAAGGGGTGACAGGCGCAATACATGCAAGGGGTTGCAATATAAAACCTTGTTGAACAAACATTTTCTTAAGGTAACCCTCTAACTTTTTATCCATTGGATCTGAAAAGGCACAGCTATCCTCCACCGGGATAGTGGTACGCTTAGCCAGAGTAGAAACTGCTCCCTCCACCTTAGGGACCGTCTGCCATAAGTCCCGTGTGGTGGCGTCTATTGGAAACATTTTTCTAAATATAGGAGGGGGGGGAAAAGGGTACACCGGGCCTATCCCACTCCTTGGTAATAATCTCTGTAAGCCTCTTAGGTATAGGAAAGACGTCAGTACACGCCGGTACCGCATAGTATCTATCCAGCCTACATAATTTCTCTGGGATTGCAACCGTGTTACAATCATTCAGAGCCGCTAATACCTCCCCTAGCAGTACACGGAGGTTTTCTAGTTTAAATTTAAAATTTGAAATGTCTGAATCCAGTCTATTTGGATCAGATCTGTCACCCGCAGAATGAAGCTCTCCGTCCTCATGTTCTGCAAATTGTGACGCAGTATCTGACATGTCCCTAGTATTATCAGCGCACTCTGTTCTCACCCCAGAGTGATCTCGCTTACCCCTAAGTTCTGGCAATTTAGACAAAACTTCAGTCATAACATTAGCCATGTCCTGTAGAGTGATTTGTAATGGCCGCCCTGATGTACTTGGCGTTACAATATCACGCACCTCCCGAGCGGGAGATGCAGGTACTGACACGTGAGGCAAGTTAGTCGGCATAACTTCCCCCTCGTTGTCTGGTGAATGATGTTCAACATGTACAGATTGATTTTTATTTAAAGTAGCATCAATGCAATTAGTACATAAGTTTCTATTGGGCTCCACCTTGGCTTTTACACATATAGCACAGAGATATTCCTCTGAGTCAGACATGTTTAACAAACTAGCAATTAGACTAGCAAGCTTGGAAATACCTTTCAACTAAATTTACAAGTAATATGTAAAACGTACTGTGCCTTTAAGAAGCACAGAAAAAACTATGACAGTTGAATAACAATGAACCGGATTAGTTATAAAAACCAAATTTTTCCCGGTAAAAGCATAAAATTAGCAAAGGATTGCACTCATTAGCAATGGATGACTAACCCTTAATATCAGAAAAAACGTATAACATTCAAAATATAAGCGTTTTTATCACAGTCAAAGCACAATCTCACAGGTCTGCTGTGAGTGATTACCTCCTTCAAAATAAGTTTTGAAGACCCCTGAGCTCTGTAGAGACGTTCCGGATCATGCAGGGAGAGAAGACAGACTTGTGACTGAATTTCTGATGCGTAGCAAAAGCGCCAAAATAGGCCCCTCCCACTCACACACAACAGTGAGGGAAGCTCAGTGAAACTGTTTTTAATTTAAAATAAACGACAGCCATGTGGAAAATAACGCCCAAAACAATTTTTCACTAAGTACCTCAGATAATTAAACGATTTAACATGCCAGCAAACGTTTAAAATCTAATTATATGAAATGTCATTAAAAAGCCTGCTGCTAGTCGTTCACACTGCAAGTTAGGCTAAAAGTTATATGCATACAGTATTGTCCCAGTGAAGTGCCATTCCCCAGAATACTGAAGTGTAAACATATATACATATCAGCCTGATACCAGTTGTTACTACTGCATTTAAGGCTGAACTTACATTATATCGGTATTGGCAGTATTTTCTCAGTCAATTCCATTCCTTAGAAAATAATATACTGCAACATACCTCTTTGCAGGTGAACCTGCCCGCTGTCCCCTGATCTGAAGTTTACCTCACTCCTCAGAATGGCCGAGAACAGCAAAATGAATCTTAGTTACGTCCGCTAAGATCATACAAAACTCAGGTAGATTCTTCTTCAAATTCTGCCTAAGAAACAACACACTCCGGTGCTGTTTAAAATAACAAACTTTTGATTGAAGATATAAAGACTAAGTATAATCACCACAGTCCTCTCACACATCCTATCTATTAGTTGGGTGCAAGAGAATGACTGGGTGTGACGTAGAGGGGAGGAGCTATATAGCAGCTCTGCTTGGGTGATCCTCTTGCACTTCCTGTTGGGGAGGAGTTAATATCCCATAAGTAATGATGACCCGTGGACTGACTACACTTAACAGGAGAAATATGTTTTTGCATCTTAATATGGGTAATGTAAACTATTATTAATCAGACCTATTTGTGTTCTCATTCAAAAATAGACTATTTAAAAATCCCATATTAATTACCATGCAGGTACATACTGCTATAATATGGCAATGAATTTAAATGATAATGTTTATACTCACACAGCACAGTGTAAAGGAGAAAAAGGATTTCCGGTGAAATTCCGAAAAGTCTTCTGCTCTAGTAGTACCTCTAAACAGCTGTCATTGCCTGCAGAAATAATAGTGAGGAAACTGCAATCATATCTATACATAGTGGTAGCTGCCACAAAAGGTGCAAGGCTGCAGGACCCTAATAAAATGCCAATCTCTAGCAAATAACTAATGCAGCCTTTTAACCTAACAATACAATTAAAGGGACATACAAGAAGGCAATAAGAAAATGCTCCAATATGTTAAAGGACTTTCATTATTCAGATTTTACTTCTGTTATCTAATTTGCTTGGTTCTCTTGGTATCCCTTATTGAAAAGCATACCTAGGTAGGCTTAGGGGTAAGCAGAAATGCACTACTGGGAGCTAGCTACTGACTGGTAGCTGCACATAAATGCCTCTTGTTACTGGCTCACCAGTTCCTTAAACAAAGGATGAGAAGAAAATGAAGACAATTTGATAAAAGAACTACATTTGAAGCTGAAAATTGTATGCTGTATATGAACCATGAAAGAAAAAAGTTTTGTTTCATATCCCTTTAATGGACTAATGTTTGAAAAGAACTAACTAGCAAATAGGTTAAACTCATAGTTAAAGTTAGCTCTAGACTCGCAATGCACTGCCAATTCTGAATTGAATATGGCCTGTGTTTAGGTGCTACACAAATATACTGACGATGACTGGCTCAGTGGCTGAGCTCAGTGCTGGACTAGTAATAAATTGCCTGTTCAGAGCTGCCTTTTATCTATGTGTTTAAACACACTGCATTTGAGCGTTTTCTTATTGCAGTTTTATTTCCCTTTAAGACTTATATAACTAGACTGATATTTACCATTATAGGAAGCCCAGTGTAAAAGTGTATATCCTTTATAATCACTGAAGCTGTAGTCTCCTTCTGAAAGTGCAATCTGTAACAGCTCGCTGAGCAAGGAAGCGTGACCTCTAGCAGCTGCAAAGTGCAATGGTGTCCTTCCTTTTGTATCCTTACATAAGATTGTTGCTTCCTGCTCCAGAAGCATCTGTATACATTCTTCATGTCCTGTCATAATCTATAAAGAAAATACAAACCACTACTGTTTCTACAGTATAACACAGAACAATATGAACATCAAGGGAAGCATAAACTAAATCCAATATCTAATGGAACAAAGGACAAGAAAAAAAAAAGGTCACTTAAAGTGACATTCAACAATAAATAAAAAATAAATATAGTGACACATTCAAAGCAAAGATTAGCCTGAGAATAATATGTAGATATTTTTTCAAAATAATATTAGTTGTTTAAATATTGAAGAAATAAGTGTAAAGTTATCTACCCCTAATTTTCCTCAGCAGAATAGATTAGGCATGAAAAATGTAGGTTTCAATATGGCATCCATTATTTTATAGAAACTCAGAAGAATTGCAAATCCCTTCATTTTCAGAGTTTAATTACAGGAAAAGGTGGGACATAGTTTCCATGGCTTCTACATATGAAGCTTTTTCTACTTGTTAACTAACTTACTGGGCATATTTCACCTATATGCGAAAAATATAATTTATGCTTACCTGATAAATTCATTTCTCCTGTAGTGTAGTCAGTCCACGGGTCATCCATTACTTATGGGATTATAACTCCTCCCTAACAGGAAGTGCAAGAGGATCACCCAAGCAGAGCCGCTATATAGCTCCTCCCCTCTACGTCATATCCAGTCATTCGACCGAAACCATACGAGAAAGGAGAAACTATAGGGTGCAGTGGTGACTGGAGTTTAATTAAAATTTAGACCTGCCGTAAAAAACAGGGTGGGCCGTGGACTGACTACACTACAGGAGAAAGGAATTTATCAGGTAAGCATAAATTATATTTTCTCCTGTTAAGTGTAGTCAGTCCACGGGTCATCCATTACTTATGGGATACCAATACCAAAGCTAAAAGTACACGGATGACGGGAGGGACAGGCAGGATCTTTACACGGAAGGAACCACTGCCTGTAGAACCTTTCTCCCAAAAACAGCCTCCGAAGAAGCAAAAGTGTCAAATTTGTAAAATTTTGAAAAAGTGTGAAGTGAAGACCAAGTTGCAGCCTTGCAAATCTGTTCAACAGAGGCCTCATTCTTAAAGGCCCAAGTGGAAGCCACAGCTCTAGTAGAATGAGCTGTAATCCTTTCAGGAGGCTGCTGTCCAGCAGTCTCATAGGCTAAATGTATTATGCTACGAAGCCAAAAAGAGAGAGAGGTAGCCGAAGCTTTTTGACCTCTCCTCTGTCCAGAATAAACGACAAACAGGGAAGAAGTTTGACGAAAATCTTTAGTTGCCTGCAAATAAAATTTCAGGGCACGGACGATGTCCAGATTGTGCAAAAGTCGTTCCTTCTTTGAAGAAGGGTTAGCGCACAATGATGGAACAACAATCTCTTGATTGATATTCTTGTTAGTGACTACCTTAGGTAAGAACCCAGGTTTAGTACGCAGAACTACCTTGTCTGAATGAAAAATCAGATAAGGAGAATCACAATGTAAGGCCGATAACTCAGAGACTCTTCGAGCCGAGGAAATAGCCATTAAAAACAGAACTTTCCAAGATAACAGCTTGATATCGATGGAATGAAGGGGTTCAAACGGAACACCTTGCAGAACGTTAAAAACTAAGTTTAAGCTCCACGGCGGAGCAACAGTCTTAAACACAGGCTTAATCCTAGCCAAAGCCTGACAAAAAGCCTGAACGTCTGGAACTTCTGCCAGACGTTTGTGTAAAAGGATAGACAGAGCTGAAATCTGTCCCTTTAACGAACTAGCAGATAAACCCTTTTCTAAACCTTCTTGTAGAAAAGACAATATCCTAGGAATCCTAACCTTACTCCATGAGTAACTCTTGGATTCGCACCAATATAAGTATTTACGCCATATTTTATGGTAAATTTTCCTGGTAACAGGTTTCCTAGCCTGTATTAAGGTATCAATCACTGACTCCGAGAATCCACGCTTTGATAGAATCAAGCGTTCAATCTCCATGCAGTCAGCCTCAGAGAAATTAGATTTGGATGTTTGAAAGGACCCTGAATCAGAAGGTCCTGTCTCAGAGGCAGAGACCATGGTGGACAGGACGACATGTCCACTAGATCTGCATACCAGGTCCTGCGTGGCCACGCAGGCGCTATTAGAATCACCGATGCTCTTTCCTGTTTGATCCTGGCGATCAATCGAGGAAGCATCGGGAAAGGTGGAAACACATAAGCCATGTTGAAGACCCAAGGTGCTGTCAGAGCATCTATCAGTACCGCTCCCGGGTCCCTGGACCTGGATCCGTAACAAGGAAGCTTGGCATTCTGGCGAGACGCCATGAGATCCAGATCTGGTTTGCCCCAATGATGAAGCAGTTGGGCAAACACCTCCGGATGAAGTTCCCACTCCCCCGGATGAAAGGTCTGGCGACTTAGAAAATCCGCCTCCCAGTTCTCCACGCCTGGGATGTGGATCGCTGACAGGTGGCAAGAGTGAGACTCTGCCCAGCGAATTATCTTTGAGACTTCCATCATCGCTAGGGAACTCCTTGTTCCTCCTTGATGGTTGATGTAAGCCACAGTCGTGATGTTGTCCGACTGAAACCTGATGAACCTCAGAGTTGCTAACTGAGGCCAAGCCAGAAGAGCATTGAAAATTGCTCTTAATTCCAGAATGTTTATTGGAAGGAGTCTCTCCTCCTGAGTCCATGATCCCTGAGCCTTCAGGGAATTCCAGACTGCGCCCCAACCTAGAAGGCTGGCGTCTGTTGTTACAATCGTCCAATCTGGCCTGCGGAAGGGCATCCCCTTGGACAGATGTGGCCGAAAAAGCCACCATAGAAGAGAATCTCTGGTCTCTTGATCCAGATTTAGCAGAGGGGACAAATCTGAGTAATCCCCATTCCACTGACTTAGCATGCACAATTGCAGCGGTCTGAGATGCAGGCGCGCAAATGGTACTATGTCCATTGCCGCTACCATTAAGCCGATTACCTCCATGCACTGAGCCACTAACGGGTGTTGAATGGAATGAAGGACACGGCAAGCATTTAGAAGTTTTGATAACCTGTCCTCCGTCAGGTAAATTTTCATTTCTACAGAATCTATAAGAGTCCCTAGAAAGGGAACTCTTGTGAGTGGCAATAGAGAACTCTTTTCTACGTTCACCTTCCACCCATGTGACCTTAGAAATGCCAGAACTAACTCTGTATGAGACTTGGCAGTTTGGAAACTTGACGCTTGTATCAGAATGTCGTCTAGGTACGGAGCTACCGCTATGCCTCGTGGTCTTAGTACCGCCAGAAGAGAGCCCAGAACCTTTGTAAAGATTCTTGGAGCCGTAGCTAACCCGAAGGGAAGAGCTACAAACTGGTAATGCCTGTTTAGGAAGGCAAATCTTAGATACCGGTAATGATCCTTGTGAATCAGTATGTGAAGGTAGGCATCCTTTAAATCCACTGTGGTCATGTACTGACCCTCTTGGAATAGTTTCCATTTTGAACGATGTAACTCTTAGGAATTTGTTTAGGATCTTTAAGTCCAAGATTGGTCTGAAGGATCCCTCTTTTTTGGGAACCACAAACAGATTTGAATAGAATCCTTGCCCGTGTTCCGACCGCGGAACTGGGTGGATCACTCCCATTAGTAAGAGGTCTTGTACACAGCGTAGAAACGCCTCTTTCTTTATCTGGTTTTCTGATAACCTTGAAAGATGAAATCTCCCTTGAGGAGGAGAAGCTTTGAAGTCCAGAAGATATCCCTGAGATATGATCTCCAACGCCCAGGGATCCTGGACATCTCTTGCCCAAGCCTGGGCAAAGAGAGAAAGTCTGCCCCCCACTAGATCCGTTTCCGGATCGGGGGCCCTCACTTCATGCTGTCTTAGGGGCAGCAGCAGGTTTTCTGGCCTGCTTGCCCTTGTTCCAGGACTGGTTAGGTTTCCAGCCCTGTCTGTAGCGAGCAACAGTTCCTTCCTGTCTTGGAGCGGAGGAAGTTGATGCTGCTCCTGCCTTGAAGTTACGAAAGGCACGAAAATTAGACTGTTTAGCCTTTGGTTTGGCCCTGTCTTGAGGCAGGGCATGGCCCTTACCTCCAGTAATGTCAGCGATAATTTCTTTCAAGCCGGGCCCGAATAATGTCTGTCCTTTGAAAGGAATATTAAGTAATTTAGATTTAGAAGTCACATCAGCTGACCAGGATTTAAGCCACAGCGCTCTACGCGCTTGAATGGCGAATCCGGAGTTCTTAGCCGTAAGTTTGGTTAAGTGTACTACGGCATCAGAAATAAATGAATTAGCTAGCTTAAGGGCTTTAAGCTTGTTCATAATCTCATCCAATGGAGCTGTACTAAGGGTCTCTTCCAGAGACTCAAACCAGAATGCCGCCGCAGCAGTGACAGGCGCGATGCATGCAAGGGGTTGTAATATAAAACCTTGCTGAACAAACATTTTCTTAAGGTAACCCTCTAACTTTTTATCCATTGGATCTGAAAAAGCACAGCTATCCTCCACCGGGATAGTGGTGCGCTTAGCCAGAGTAGAAACTGCTTCTTCCACCTTAGGGACCGTCTGCCATAGGTCCCGTGTGGTGGCGTCTGTAAGCCTTTTAGGTATAGGAAAAACGTCAGTACACGCCGGTACCGCAAAATATTTATCCAGCCTACATACTTTCTCTGGAATTGCAACCGTGTTACAATCATTCAGAGCCGCTAATACCTCCCCTAGTAATACACGGAGGTTCTCAAGCTTAAATTTAAAATTTGAAATGTCTGAATCCAGTTTACTTGGATCAGATCCGTCACCCACAGAATGAAGCTCTCCGTCCTCATGTTCTGCAAATTGTGACGCAGTATCAGACATGGCTCTATTATTATCAGCGCACTCTGTTCTTACCCCAGAGTGATCTCGTTTACCTCTTAATTCTGGCAATTTAGATAGTACTTCAGTCATAACATTAGCCATGTCTTGCAAAGTGATTTGTATGGGCCGCCCTGATGTACTTGGCGCCACAATATCACGCACCTCCTGAGTGGGAGGCGAAGGTACTGACACGTGAGGAGAGTTAGTCGGTATAACTTCCCCCTCGTTGTCTGGTGATATTTTTTTAACATATAAAGTTTGACTTTTATTCAAAGTAACATCTATACATTGAGTGCACAAATTTCTATTGGGCTCCACATTGGCCTTTAAACATAGTGAACAAACAGATTCATTTGTGTCAGACATGTTTAAACAGACTAGCAATAACACTAGCAAGCTTGGAAAAAAACTTTTAAATAAATTTACAAGCTATATAAAAAACGCTACTGCGCTTTTAAGAAAACATAAAAATGTGACACAGTTGAATTAACAATGAACGAAATATGTTAAAACAACCAAATTTTAACGGAAAATGTATAAAGTTAGCAGAGGATTGCACCCATTAGCAAAAGGATGATTAACCCCTTAATACCCAAAACGGATAACAGTTGAAATAATAAACGTTTTTATCACAGTCAAACACACTGTCACAGGTCTTCTGTGACTGATTACCTCCCTCAAAACTAGTTTTGGAGACCCCTGGGCTCTGTAGAGACGTCCTGGATCATGGAGGAAGAAATAGGAAGACTGTGACTAAATTTTTACTGCGCAATAAAGCGCTAAAATAGGCCCCTCCCACTCATATTACAACAGTGGGGAAGCTCAGTAAACTGTCTTTATTCAGAAAAAAACACCAGCCATGTGGTAAAAATCATGCCCATAAAGTTTTATCACCAAGTACCTCAGAAAAAACGATTAACATGCCAGTAAACGTTTTAAAAATTGAAAATTATGAAGTGTTATTAATAAGCCTGCTGCTAGTCGCTTTCACTGCAGTGCAGGCTCAAATATTACTTTAATATTGACAGTATTTTCTTAGTGAAATTCCATTCCCCAGAAATACCTCAGAGTATACATACATACATATCAGCCTGATACCAGTCGCTACTACTGCATTTAAGGCTGCACTTACATTACATCGGTATTAGCAGTATTTTCTTAGTCAATTCCATTCCTTAGAAAATAATTTACTGCACATACCTCCTTGCAGGTGGGCCCTGCATGCTATCCCCTGTTCTGAAGTTACCTCACTCCTCAGAATGGCCGAGAACAGCAAGTGGATCTTAGTTACGACCGCTAAGATCATAGACAAACTCAGGTAGATTCTTCTTCTAATGCTGCCTGAGAACAAACAACACACTCCGGTGCCGTTTAAAATAAACTTTTGATTGAAGAAATAAAAACTAAGTTTAACACACCACAGTCCTCTCACACATCTTTAGTTAGGTGCAAGAGAATGACTGGATATGACGTAGAGGGGAGGAGCTATATAGCGGCTCTGCTTGGGTGATCCTCTTGCACTTCCTGTTAGGGAGGAGTTATAATCCCATAAGTAATGGATGACCCGTGGACTGACTACACTTAACAGGAGAAATGGGAGGAAGTATGGTGAGATAATGCATATCTAAGATTCAAATATTGATAAGACTTGATTGACAACCCCTGCTAGCGGCTGATTGGCCGCGAATCTGCAGGGGGCGGTATTGCACAAGCAGTTCACAATCATTATATATTAAAGTGAAAGTAAATCCTAGCGTTTTACAAACACTAGGATTTACTATTGAAACAAATAAAGGGCACTTTCATTCATGAAGCATAAGATACTTCATGTAGAAAGCTCCTTTATTTGATTCAACGATCGCCGCTCTTAGCTCCTAAAGCAGAGCACGGCTAAAACAAATTTTGGCTAAGAGGTGACGTTTTCACCTCTTAACCAATAGCAGTGCGGTAAATTCGGCTCCCATGGGTGCCAAGCTGGATTTACCGCACGGCTATTGGCTAAGAGGTGAAAACGTCAACTCTTAGCCAAATTTTTTTTTAGCCGTGGGCTGCTGTAGCAGCTAAAAACAGCGATCGATTTAATCAAATAAAGGAGCTTTCTACATGGAGTATCTAATACTTCATGAATGAAAGTACCCTTTACTTGTTTCAATAGTAAATGCAAGCATTTGTAAAACGCTAGGATTTACTTTCACTTTAAAGAGGGGCAAACATAATAGTTGTATCTACAATTTAGGAAATCTAAGATATAGGAAAAGTCTAAATAATCTGATTTTGTAAACTTCATGAGTGCATTTCTGAACTTAAAGAAATATGAAACAGTGCATCTTTAGTAAAAAAAAAAAAGTTTAATCAAAGTAAATATAAAAGAAACAGACTGTGTTAAAAAAACAGCAAACAACTTACAAGTTCTCTTGCAAAAGTGTAGCCACTGCCTTCATAGAGATAAGCAAGCAGACATTACAGAATTTAAGTTCTACTATCACATGATTTTTGCAGCAAAAGTCCTCTACTGAGCTAGAGCAGATGTCTCCTGGCAATTAGATCAAATAAAAAACTATTCATTGTCTTACCCCAGCCCCCTTGTCGGGCTGTGACAGGAAGTAAGGGACACTGCACAAATTAAGTTAAAAAAATAAAATAAAAGGTAAAAACCCTTGTGAAATGATGGTATACATATTGCAATGACTTCTATTAAGTAAAAAACACTGCTTAGTATTTTTTTTATTACAACAATAAAACAGACTGTTTTATGTCTCTTTAAGTGGAGATGCTGAGCCTACCAGACAGTGCGTGCTTAACATGTCTCATATGCTGTTCTAAGGATGAGAAAATAAATGTTTTGTGAGTGTGAGATAATTTATTAAGATTATAATGATCATACGAAAACCCTACCACTGTGCAGTAACCCAGTAAGAGATCAGAAAACCTTCTTCTAGTTCAAACCCCCCATACAGCATTTTACTACACTTAAAGGGCCATGATACCCAAATGTTGAAATACTTGAAAGTGATGCAGCATAGCTGTAAAAAACTGACTAGAAAATATCACCTGAACATCTCTATGTAAAAAAGAAAGATATTTACCTCAAAAGTTCCTCAGTAGCCACATCCCATTGTAAAGGACTTCTAAGCAGCAAATCAGTATGTCTGTCCCGGGACAGCTAAGAGGTTGAGCCTTGTGCACTCTCATGTTATTTTCCTTTTCAGTTTAAGGAAGTTTACTATGAAATCTCATGAGAGTTAAGTGAAATCTCATGAGATCACAGTAAAAGAGTTAATG
>NC_069499.1:492370039-492411019 GCF_027579735.1 Bombina bombina
CAAGGTAATTTATAGTGTTCTTATTGTGTTCAAAGGTGAATTCAATGCCTCTATCGTTCTCATTCAGATAGTCAATAAAGATAGGGACATCCAGTGTCCCCCCTTTCCACACAAACAGAAGATAGTCAATGAATCTCTTGTAAAAAACAATGTCCTGCCTGTGTGGATTCCTTTCTCCAAATATGTGGGTCCTCCTCCCACCAACCCATGAACAGGTTGGCGCAGGAGGGGGCAAACTTGGTCCCCATTGCTGTACCACACACTTTGAGAAAGAATTGTCCATTGAATTCAAAAAAGTTGTGAGTTAACAGAAAATCTGTGACCCTTAGTACAAAGTCACATAAGGCAAAATCACCGGTATGGTATTTATGCATAAAGTATTTCACAGCTTTGAGACCTTGCTCATGCAGAATGGATAAGTACAATGACTTGACGTCTACTATCACCCATACATAGCTGTCACACCATTCAATGTTGGAGACGAAACTGAGAACATGTTTTGTATCCAAAACAAAACTCGCTAGTAGTCTATTCATAGGCTGTAGTACAGCATCCAGCCACACTGACAAGTGCTCCAGGAGTGACCCGATACCGCTGACAATGGGTCTCCCCTTGACCTCAGTGAGGGATTTATGCACTTTGGGGAGGTGATTGAATATGGGCAATTGACGGGGAGGGCTGTGGACTTGTCGTATCGTAGAAGAAATCAATTTATCAGGTAAGCGTAAATTTCCTTTTCTTCTACAAGATACGACGAGTCCACGGATGTCATCCTTACTTATGGGATACAATACCAAAGCAACAGGACACGGATGAAAGGGAGGGACAAGACAGAGACCTAAACGGAAGGCACCACTGCTTGAAGAACTTTTCTCCCAAAAACAGCCTCAGAAGAAGCAAAAGTATCAAATTTGCAAATATTTGGAAAAAGTATGAAGGGACGACCAGGTAGCAGCCTTACAAATCTGTTCAACAAATGCATCGTTTTTACGATAGCCCTAGTAGAATGAGCCGTAATTCTTTCAGGAGGCTGATGTCCAGCAGTCTCATATGCCAGATGGATGATACTCCTCAGCCAAAAAGAAAGAGGTAGCCGTAGCTTTCTGACCCCTACGCTTTCCAGAATAAACAATGAATAATGAAGATGATTGACGGAAATCCTTAGTTGCCTGTAAGAAACTTCAAGGCACGAACCACGTCCAGGTTATGTAACAGACACTCCTTAGGAGGAGGATTAGGACACAAGGAAGGAACAACAATTTCCCGATTAATATTCTTATTAGAAACAACCTTGGGAAGAAAACCAGATTTAGTACGTAAAAACCTTATCAGAATGAAATATAAGATAAGTTGAATCACACCAACGCTGAAAGCTCAGAAACTCTTCGAGCAGAAGAAATAGCAACTAAAAACAGAACTTTCCAAGACAATAATTTAATATCTATGGAATGCATAGGTTCAAACAGGACCCCTTGAAGAACTAAATTTAAACTCCAGGGAGGAGTAACTGGTCTAAATACAGGCTTGATTCTAGAGAGCCTGACAAAAAGACTGAACATCTGGCACATCTGCCAAACGCTTGTGAAACAAAATTGACAAAGCAGAAATTTGTCCCTTTAAGGAACTTGCTGATAACCCTTTCTCCAATCCTTCTTGGAGAAAAGACAGAATCGTAGGAATCCTAACTTTACTCCATGAGTAACCCTTGGATTCACACCAATAAAGATATTTACGCCATATCTTATGATAGATTTTTCTAGTGACAGGCTTTCTAGCCTGTATCAAAGTATTGATGACTGAATCAGAGAATCCTCGCTTCGATAAAAATCAAGCGTTCAATCTCCACGCAGTCAGCTGCAGAGAAATTAGATTTGGATGTTGGAAAGGACCTTGAATGAGAAGGTCCTGTCTCAAAGGAAGTTTCCACGGTGGCAGAGAGGACATGTCCACTAAATCTACATACCAAGTTCAGATGAAATCTGCATACTCCCCCGGATGAAAGGTCTGTCGACTTAGAAAATCCGCTTCCCAGTTCTCTACTCCTGGGATGTAGATTGCTGACAGATGACAAAAGTGGGCCTCCGCCCATCTGATAATCTTGGATACTTTTATCATCGCTAAGGAACTCCTTGTTCCCCCTTGATGATTGATATATGCCACAGTCGTGATGTTGTCCGACTGGAATCTGATGAATTTGGCCGAAGCCAACTGAGGCCACGCCTGAAGAGCATTGAATATTGCTCTCAGTTCCAGAATATTGAGACTCTACCTGAGTCCAAACACCCTGAGCCTTCAGGGAATTCCAGACTGCCCCCCAGCCCAGTAGGCTGGCGTCCGTTGTCACTATTACCCACGAGGGTCTGCGGAAACAAGTCCCCTGGGACAGATGATCCGGCGACAACCACCAAAGAAGAGAGTCTCTGGTTTCTTGATCTAGATTTATCCGCTGAGATAAATCCGCATAATCCCCATTCCACTGTCCGAGCATGCACAGTTGCAGTGGTCTGAGATGAAAGCGAGCAAACGGAATGATGTCCATTGCCGCTACCATTAATCCAATTACTTCCATACACTGAGTCACTGATGGCCGAGGAATGGACTGAAGTGCTCGGCAAGTATTTAGAATCTTCTATTTCCTTACCTCCGTCAGGAATATTTTCATGGCTACCGAGTCTATCAAGAGTTCCCAGGAAAGGAACCCTTGTCTGTGGAACAAGTGAACTTTTCTCTATGTTCACCTTCCAACTGAGAAAGACAACACTGTGTCTGTGTAAGACTGTCAGTTGATAAGTTGACTCCTGGATTAGAATATCCTCCAGATAAGGCGCCACTGCTATGCCTCGCGGTCTGAGAACCGCCAAAAGAGACCCTAGAACCTTTGTGAAGATTCTGGGTGCTGTGGCCAACCCAAAGGGAAGAGCCACGAACTGATAATGTTTGTCCAGGAAGGCAAACCTTAGAAACTGATGATGATCCTTGTGGATAGGAATATGAAGGTAATCGCATCCTTCAAGTCCACAGTAGTCATATATTGACCCTCCTGGATCATTGGTAAAATTGTTTGTATAGTCTCCATCTTGAATGATGGAACTCTGAGAAACTTCTTTAGACACTTGAGGTCTAAAATGGGTCTGAAAGTTTTCTCTTTTATGGGAACCACAAATAGATTTGAGTAAAACCCCTGTCCCTGTTCCGATTTTGGAAAGGGACAAATTACCCCCATGGTAAAAAGGTCTTTTACACAGTTTAAGAACGCCTCTCTTTTTATCTGGTCTGCAGATAATCTTGAAAGATGAAATCTACCCCTTGGGAGAAAGTCCTTGAATTCCAATTGATAACCGTGGGTAACTTTCTAGTGCCCAGGGGTCCTGAACATCTCTTGCCCAAGCCTGGGCAAAGAAAGAGTCTGCCCACTACTAGATCCGGTCCCGGATCGGGGGCCGCCCCTTCATGCCGTCTTAGTAGCAAGCAGCGGGTTTTTTGGATTGTTTACCTTTATTCCAATTCTGGTTGGGTCTCCAGATTGACTTAGATTGGGAAAAATTCCCTTCCTGCTTTGTGGATGAAGAGGAAGCAGGGGGTCCTCCTTTAAAATTCCTTAAGGAACGAAAATTATTTTTTTTTACCCCTCATCTTAACAGACTTATCCTGAGGTAGAGCATGGCCTTTACCTCCTGTAATGTCCGAAATTATTTCCTTCAATTCAGGTCCAAAAAGGGTCTTACCTTTAAAGGGAATAGCTAAAAGATTTTTGATGACACGTCAGCAGACCAAGATTTAAGCCACAACGCGCTAAAATAGCAAATCCTGCATTTTTCGCCGCTAATTTAGCAATTTGAAAAACGGCATCAGTAATAAAAGAATTAGCCAGCTTAAGAGCCTTAATTCTATCCAAAATATCATCTAATAGAGTCTCAACCTTAAGAGACTCTTCCAGAGCCTCAAACCAAAAGGCTGCTGCAGTAGTTACTGGAACAATGCAAGCCGTAGGTTTTAAAAGAAACACCTGATTTACAAATAATTTCTTTAAAAGACCCTCTAATTTTGTATCCATAGGATCTTTGAAAGCACAACTGTCCTCAATAGGTATAGTCGTACGCTTAGCCAGGGTAGATATAGCTCCCTCCACCTTAGGGACCGTTTGCCAAGAGTCCCGAATGGTGTCTGATATGGGAAACATTTTCTTAAAATTAGGAGGAGGAGAGAACGGTATACCTGATCTATCCTATTCCTTCTTTACAATTTCCGAAATTCTTTTAGGAACCGGAAAAACATCAGTGTAAGTAGGCACCTCTAGATATTTATCCATCTTACACAATTTCTCTGGTGGTACCACAATAGGGTCACAATCACCCAGAGTCTCTAAAACCTCCCGAAGTAACAAGCGGAGGTGTTCAAGATTAAATTTAAAGAACATAGTGTCCAAATCTGTCTGAGGTAACATTCCCTGAGTCTGAAATCTCTCCCTCAGACAGTAATTCCCTGACCCCCAACTCAGAGCATTGTGAGGGTACATCAGAAATAGCTAATAAAGCATCAGAGGATTCAGTATTCACATTAATACCTGACCTACTGCGTTTACCCTGTAACATTGGTAATTTAGATAATACCTCAGTAAGGGTAGTTGACATAACTGCAGCCATCTCCTGCAGAGTAAATGAATTAGACGCACTAGAGGTACTGGGCGCCGCTTGTGTGGGCGTTAAAGGTTGTGACACTTGGGGAGAATTGGATGGCATATCCTGATTTTCTTCAAACTGAGATTCATCCTTAGACACACTATCTTTATTTAGAATATGCTCTTTACAATGTAAGGCCCTTTCAATACAAGAGGTACACAATGTAAGAGGAGGTTCCACAATGGCATCTAAACACATAGAACACAGATTCCTCAATGTCAGACATGTTGAACAGACCAATAAAAACCAAAAAAGTCGTTTAAACACTTTAATAAATGCTTTAAACAATTTATCAAAAAAACGTGTACTGTGCCTTTAAAAAATAAAGTGAAAAAAAATTTCAAAAGTGCGCAAAAACGTTAATTTGTCTTCAAAATTAACACAATCCTAAATAATCCTAAAATGATTGCACCCTAAATATTAAGGGAAGGATAAACTGCTAAACAGTATTTATAGCCATGTATAATAAGTCAGCACAAAAATACCCTCTGCAACTCGCCACAGCCCTGCTGTGGCGCCTACCTGCCCCCAGGGTACTTCAAGAAGACTCGATAACAATCCGGAGAGGAAGAACTCTGTTTAAGCCCCACCGGAGCTAAAGTCTGCTGCCTCCTAGCCAGAATACAGAGCGCGTCTGAGCGTGCGAAAATAAGCCCCGTCCATCAGGACCGATGACAGCGTAGGCCCAAACCACCGCATGGAGTAGCGATTACAACACTAGCCATGTGGAAACAATTACCCCTCAAGCACAAGCTACGGTCATAATGTAAATACACTAACCGCAACAAAACTCCCAGTGTCTTAATAATGATCTTACAGCAAACAGCCCTCTATCATTATAAGCTTGGCCATAAAAAATGTCAACATCATAAAATAAATAAATAGGTTTCAGTAACACCCTTAAGAAAGGTCCACTGCTTACCTCTTCCCTAACAGGGAATACATTTTCAGCCATTTTCTGACATACCAAGTCTCTGCAGAATAAAAAGGCTGCACATACCTCAATGCTGTTTGCAGCATGAATCGGTCTCCACACTGAAAAAGTCTCCTGTATTACCTTCAGATCTGTGGCAACCAACATGGATCTTAGTTACAGCTGGTAAGATCATCAACCTCAGGGCAGAATTCTTCTTCCAAATCCTCCCGAGGAAAAACAGTACTTACCGGTACCATTTAAAATAAAAAACTTCTTGATTGAAGAAACACCTCACTTTACCTCTTCCTAGTATAACACAGGCAAAGAGAATGACTGGGGGTGGAGGGGAGGAGCTATATATACAGCTCTTTGCCACTTCCTGTTAGCAGGAGGATAATATCCCACAAGGATGAAATCCGTGGCCTCGTCGTATCTTGTAGAAGGAAAAGCTGTCACCCCCGAAACGTGCTCAAGGCTGTAGCAAAAGGACAATTTATACGGGTGAAGAGAAATTGCACGCACAATAAGCAGTATGTTAAGGAAAGTAAGGAATTGGAGAGCAGACTTAGGGATAGAGGTTATGGACCCAGTATCATCAGCAAAGCTAGGGAATCTGTGAATAACCTGGACAGAGGTTTGTTATTGCCTAAGAATGAAGTAGTGGGCATGAATAAAGCCTTCAACAAGGGTCCACTCTTTATAACAGACTATTCAGAAGAATACGGTGAAATCTGTAATATCCTCAGGAAGCACTTCAAAATGCTTTTGGCAGATGATGACCTAGTTGATCTATCCAGGCAAGGTTGCCAATTTTCATATAAGAAATATATGTTATCACCAACCAAACTTAAAGTGTCCGAGCCAGGAGGATCAGCTTGGCTCACAGTCAAAGGGATGCACAAATGTAATTTCAGAGACTGTGTGGCCTGTGAGAAAGTGACGTGGTGGTACGTTTAGATCTACCACAACAGGGCAGCAGTTTGAAATAAATTCCTGTATTAATTGCAGGTCCAAATTTGTAATTTATCTGATTACCTGTGAACTGTGTGAAATACAGTATATAGGTTTAACTACGAGGGAGGTACGGTCTCTAATCAGGGAACATCTCTCCACTATTAGAACTGGCAGATCGAGTACACCCCTTGTACAACACTTTGTCCATTTGAAGCTATCTGTATTCTTATCATGTATCTGTACAGCTATTGAAAGGATATATACACCCCCAAGGGGAGGAGACAGAGAGAGGGCTCTGGGCAAACAGGTGGTGTTCTGGATTTTTAAATTAAAAACCAGAACACCATCGGGCCTAAACTCTACCTATGACTTGATTAACTATTGGCAGTAATAGGTCCAATAGTTTATTATGCAGGAAAATAGCTTTTGTGCGTTGATTTGAACCCCCTTGATGTGATTAGACCATGGCAGTAAAGGTCTATCTGCTATTATATATACTCAGAATGTAGCTTATGTGTAAATATGTGAACTTGGGATTACATACTAAGAACCAGGGAAAGATTATATATATATATATATATATATATATATATATATATATATATATATATATATATATATATATATATATATATATATATATATATATATATATATATATATATATATATATATATATATATCACAGAGATTTTTTTCCATGAGATTTAGAGTATCTAGGTAGGTTAAATATGTTACCCAGGAGTTCAGTTATTAGGGGGTCCTTTATTAAATGAAATCAAATTATATCACATGAACAGTGTAGTTCATATCCCTGAGTGCCCTTATAGCTTTAAGTAGTCATGTATATATGTTTTTCGGCAGTGGTATTGTCACGATATATAAAACACGCTCAGAGCAAATATATTAAGTTTGAACATATACATTTATGTTGCAATACAATATGATGTTATGTAACACCATTTTTGTTGCCTTCTTTAGATGCGCAAGTGTATTGCTACTTACCAAGTTATGTGATTGGTTTACTCAGGTGGCCAACGGGAGGTAAGAAGGCCCTTGAAAAAGGGCGCTTGATTTAAAATATTTTATTCAGCTAGCACTACGGCTAGGAAGCTAAAACGCGTCAGCTGTTGTACTTTCTTCCTCCCATTGCTAGCCATCTGACTGCTGTCTTTCAAAGAGGAAATTTGTACGAATAAATGACATATTTATTATTTAGTATAAGTTTGAAGATTTTATCATTGTAGCATTATTGTTGGTAATAAATGCTACTTGGACATCCACCGGTGCTCCTGTCTTCACTTTTTACCCAACGTAGAAAAGACAAAAAGATCTCTGTTTGAGAGTTTGCTTGTTAAAAAAAAAAAAAAAAAAAGAAGGAAAGGCTCCTGAAACAATGTGTCATCCAGGTAGGGCGACACTGCAATTCCCTGAGACCTGATCACAGCCAAGAGAGCCCACAGAACATTTGAGAAAATTCTGGGAGCTGTGGCAAGGACAAAAGGAAGAGCCACAAACTGAAAATGTTTGTCCAGAAAGGCAAATCTCAGGAACTTGTGATGATCCTTGTGGATGGGAACATGAAGATATGCATCCTTCAGGTCTATGGTCGTCATGAACAGACCCTCTTGGACCAAAGGAAGAATGGAACGAATGGTTTCCATTTTGAAGGACGGTACTCTGAGAAACTTATTGAGACACTTTAGGTCTAAAAAAGGACGAAAAGTTCCCTCTTTTTTGGGAACCACAAACAGATTGGAATAAAATCCTAGGCCCTGTTCCTGTAATGGAACTATCACTCCCATGGAGAAAAGGTCCTGAACGCCTCTCATTTTATCTGGTCTGCATATAATCTTGAGAGAAAGAACCTGCCCATGGGAGGAAAAGTTTTGAATTCTATTTTGTAACCCTGAGATACTATGTCCACAGCCCAAAAATCTGGGACATCTCCTATCCATTGACAAAACAGAGAAAGTCTGCCCCCCACATGATCCAAGTCCGGACCGGGGGCATCCCCTTCATGCTGACTTATACTCAGCAGCGGGTTTCTTTGATTGCTTCCCCTTGATCCAAGACAGACGACTTCCAAGAAGACTTGGACGGTTCCTGTTTGGACAAGGAAGACTTTCCTTTGAAGTTACGAAAGGAATGAAAATAACTTTGACGTCCTTTAGGTCTGTTGTTCTTATCTTGTGGTAGAAGAGACCCTTTCCAACCAGTAATATCAGAAATTATTTCTGCCAGACCCGGTCCAAGCAAGGTCTTACCCTTGTAAGGAAGCGCCAGAAGCTTGGTAACATCCGCTGACCAAGATTTTAGCCACATATCTTGGCTCCCAGTTTAATAACTTGCATGGCAGAATCAGAAATAAAGGAATTGGCTAGCCCAAGAGCCTTAATTCTGTCTTGAATCTCCTCCAAAGAAGTCTCTACCTGAAGTGAATCAGACAAGGCGTAGAACAAATAAGATGCCGCACTTGACACAGTGGCAATACAAACGGCAGGTTGCCATTGAAGACCTTGATGAACATACATCATCTTCAAATAAGTTTCCAGCTTTTTTCCATTGGATCCTTAAAAGAGCAGCTGTCCTCTAGGAATATTAGTTCTCTTAGCCAGAGTAGAAATGGCCCCTAATACTTTAGGCATCCTTAAAGGGACAGTACGCTGTAAAATTGTTTTTCCATTAATGTATTTGCAATGACTTGTTATACCAACTGCAGAGTATAAAATATTTGAGAAATTGCATTTTCGGGTTTGTGTATATGAAGTAGCTGGTTTTGTGCTTTGAAACCACAGCCTATTACAAGGGGTTGAACTTAAGGTAATATCAGATCTCATTATGTTATCACTTTTATGTACACAGACTTGCTTCCTTATCTTATAATTGTCCTGAACACCAAAGCTCAATACATAGAGAGAACAATGGACAATTATCATTTTATTACTTAACTATCCTGTATCCCACTGAGTGTGTAACTTCTTCTGCTGGCTGTGTTTACTTAGGCTTGTCAATAGCATATACTCCAGTATCAAATCTTTCAGTATAGGTTGGGAAACCACAAGCTAAATCAGCTATTTCAAATGCCAAAAGAGGGGTAAAGGAGCTACTTGCAACCAATTTAATACACTTTAGCAGGTAAAAAGGATCATTGTGAATAATTTAAAGGGGAGAAAGTTTTTGGGTGAACTGTCCCTTTAATGGGATACCTGAGCAGCAAATTCTGCAGGCAAATAAACTCCTCCAGGTTGCTGAGAGGAACTGCAGGGCACTGTAAGTGACGCCATAGTGGCTTGGGACGTTTGAGGAGAAAGCTGTGGCATTGCCTGAACAGCATCATCCTGAGAGACATTAGGCTCATTAGAAATAAAAATGTTGTCTTTACATTTCAAAGATTTATTTAGAAATTAAGTACAAAATTGCATAGGCACCACAATCTGGTTCTCTAGACAAAGCAGACAATTGTCCATATGAACAGCCTCCTGTTCCATGACCCACAATAGTTCTACCAACAATATAGGAAAGCTATTCTAACAAAAACAATCTTTAACAAAAACTAGGAGCACCTCTACACCTCAGCATTTAACTGAGGTGCCTAACTAACCCTCCGGTGGGGAAATTAGCAGTCAGCCCAAACGGAGATTTACAACAAAAACAGCGGTCTTACAGCACAATCCGTTCTGTGCAGACACTGCTCCAATTATACAAAGGACGGAAGAGGCGGTCACATGATCGGCTGAGCGAAACTGCGCCACGAATAAATAAAGTGCGTGCTCAAGCAGACTGCAAATGTAAAAATGACACCGTCAGAGTAAAGGCGCCAAACTCCTCTGTACTCTATCAGAAAAAGTATGACCGCTAAAAACAACATACCCCACAGTAAATTAGCATTTAAAGGACCAGTCAACACATTAGATTTGCATAATCAATAAATGCAAGGTAACAAGACAATGCAATATCACTTAGTCTGAACTTCAAATGAGTAGTAAAAATTTTTATAACAAATTTCAAAGATCTGTATATTTCCACTCCCCTTGTACCATGTGATAGCAATCAGCCAATCACAAATGCATATACGTATAGTCTGAATTCTTGCACATGCTCAGTAGGATCTGGTGACTCAAAAAATGTAAATATAAAAGACTGTGCACATTCTTGTAAAATTGTAAAGTTGTTTAAAATTACATGCTGTATCTGAATAATGAAAAATTTAACCTGAGTGTCCCTTTAACTGATCCACAAGCTCAATCTAATTCACATCAGCAAATATGCATATAAAGTAAAGAACGCATGAACCCCAGCCAGTTCTTAAAGAATACATGAGCCAATGGTTAACCCCTTCAAACAAGTGATTAACCCATCTCTGAAAACACATACATACATAGTGCCTGCATCCTGCCTAAAGCAATCCTTCAACTAAGGGTTATGTCCCAAAAAAAAATCTGCAGAGGGCTTATTTTATTAACTCCTTCAGTGCCAGTCTCCCACCAAGAAGACAAACAGCACTTACCTGCAATTCCAGCTTTCCGGTAGATAGACAGCTCACAAAGCGTGAAAGGAAGCACACTCCTTACAGAAACCTGTGGAAAAAAGAAACAGAGTAAACCTACTCTGACTTTATAAACTAGGGCAGCAAAAATGTTAGGAAAACGCAGCAAGGCCCACCTCACAAGTTCCTAACTGCTTTAAAGCCACCACTACCCTACTGAAGAGATTAACGTGAACTACAGCTAGACCCAAAAAATCTTGCTTGTAGCGAAAGAAATCAAATTTTCTTCAGACAACAAAACTTTACCTCCTCCATTGACAAAGGGAAAGCGAATGACTGGGGATTATGGGAAGGGGAGTGATACTTAACAGCTTTTCTGTGATGCTCTTTGCCTCCTCCTGCTGGCCAGGAGTGATATTCCCACTAGTAATTGATGACATTGTGGACTCTCCATATCTTAGGAAAGAAAATATGACTTTACAGTTCTATTTAATTCCCTTTCTTTCTTTCACTATGATCAAAACGGCACTCCCAGAGAACAGCTTTCTTCTCCAGATGAGTAAATTGCTAGAGGCTGGAATATAAGCAAGTGCGCCTGCTTTTCAATTGCTCAAAAGCTCTATCCTCATCTGGAGCAACAAGTGTTAAACATGCAGTAAAAGATATAGATTTTTATCAATAAACAAATTACTAATTATATTGTGCATTTTATTTTTACAGTAAGACATCAAAATAACTACAAACATTGTAAAAAAAAAAAAAAAAAAAAAAAAAAAAGGAATATGACAATGTAACATCCTTTTTTAAATGTCTACATTTTTTATTCAACAAAACTGCTGTGAAAAATTATATAGAATTAAGTTTCACAAGCTTGTCTCACATATGTTCTCCCTTAAAACAAAAATAGTGTGGCATACTAAAGAGCTATGAATCTGGCCGTATTTACAAGCTAGATTAATTACCTTTGCCAAGTTAGATATAATTTCTCGGCCTTCCACTCTAGCATAGTAGTCTTCATCAATCAGTAGAGGTTCAATGACTACAAGAATCTAAGAGGAAACAAAAACATTAATCAAAATTTGTTGATATGTGCAATTAATAGTGTCTTGTTTCGCAGTGCAGCTACATAAACTGCTGTAGAGAGAAAAATATATTCTGCTGCAGTTTCCACAGGTGTGTGAGCTGGTGTGGGTCAATGCAGTGCAAGGGGCTGCGTAGAACCGGCTAGAAGCGGTGGACCAACCGCGTAGTTAAAAAACAAAACGGTAAGCCGCTACCGAGCAACAGAAAACTTGAGCTTTATTCCAAAGTTAAAAAAAAGAGACAAATACACAAAGAAGATGGCTCTTTATGCTATTTCAAATTAAAAACTTATCTTCAACATATACTGGTACAATGTAGAAACCGATGTCTTCACCACATGCTTGTACAGACTATATGTGTTGTACATCATCCATGATGAATGCAAATATCTGATTAAATTTTGTTACATTCTACATTTTCTGGCACTGCAGAATAGTCTCCAAATGTGTAGATAACCAAGAAAGAATATACACGATCTTAACATACCTTATGTACATATGGTCTGACCAAGTCATCCAATTTATATAGGATTCGATCAATAACTTTTACAAGCAAGTGACGTTCCTGATCTTCAAGTGTTGGAGACATCAAAAGAGGCAGAATTTGATTGAATAGTGGGCCAGCTCCAAACTCTCGCGCTTTATCCGTTATTTGACGTAATGCTGCCTAAAGACGAGGAAAAAAAAATTTCTACCAAAAGTCTGAAACCAAATAAATAAATAATAAATAAAAAAATTATCACAGCACATGTACCTTCCTCATTGGGGGTGTACCATTCTTTATTTTGAGCAGTAGTTTCATGATCTTTCTTTCTTTCTGTTCCTCTGGGCTTAATGTTGATTCATCAACATCAACCTATTGCGGCATCAAATAAAGAGGATTCATTTGTTAAAAGATAAAAGCTCAGCATGAGCAACATGCAAAATATCAAACTTAACTACTACTAAACTACATTTATGATCTAATTTACAGGTATAGAAGAAAAATACATTCTCATCAGAAACAAAATAACTTACTAGAAGTTTGTCAAAATACTGAATGTCATCTGGTTTAAGGAATGGAAGATTTCCAGATGGTTGATCGCTGACATTTTTCATTGTTCTATCTTCAGTCTGCATATGGAACCCAGTCAAACCACCCAAAGGTGTTGGAGTTGCTGTTAGTTTACGAGCAGGAGTACGAATCGGAACATATCCGGCAGGAGGAGGAAGCACCTATCAAAAAATAAAGTTATATAACCAATATAAGTTTATATTGATAGATCAAAATTTGGCATCTAGTCAAAATAAAGGCCCTAGAACATTTAAAAAACAAAAACAAAAAAAACAATGTTACCTTGTAACCTTCAGGAAACATTGCATCCAATTCTTCATCAGACAGAGGACGATTTCTTTCATCAATCTCTCGTTCCCATCTCCATGCCTGAAGCTGTTCTGGAGTCATACTCATTATGTGGCCTAAAAAGGGAATGATGGAAAGGCAAAAACTATAAATGCATGTGATTTGAACATGAGGCAGTAAGCTAAAGAGTGTTTATTTGTTTTTTTATTGCATACCCTACTTTACCGGTTAACAATTCACAAAAGGAATATAGCACATAAACAAGTCAGCTTTATTTAATATACAAATTATCTATAAAGATATCTTAAGAACCGGCTTTATATAATCTGTATCACCAACCATGTAATATTATTTGATACATTAAAATATTATATGCTAGTTACCTACTTGAGATACAAATTTAAACAGAGCAAACAGAGGATGAGTTAAAACAAACCTGACAGAGTCAATGTGACCAGTGGTCAATAGATTATACATGCATACCATTTGTATATTCAGACCCACAATAGGTATGTGTGCATCATATAGATGCCAGATTGTTAGACAGTGACAATGTCTGTAACTATCATCTGCTGGTGCGAGGGGAGGGAAAGCGTGAGGTAGTAGTGCGAGAGTAGAGTTATAATCACTACAAAAAAAATAAATATTTTTATAAAATATATGTATTAATAGGTAGTACTGAAGATGGCCGCAATTAGTGGGAATGTTAAAGAGCTATGAGGGGGTGGGGCATTAGGGAGGTGCTATTTGAAGAATGTCAGTTTAAAATTAAATGTGGGGAGTTAAATACACAACAACGCGGGTGTACTTTTAGCAGTAATACAAGGGCTTCTTACCTGGAGTTGGAGTTGCCATGTTCATGGCAGGTGTGCCAATAGGTGTTTTGCCTGGTGTCAAAACTGGAGTGCTACCACCCATCTGACTAGCGGGTGTTTCATCCCAACGTGACTTTCTCTTACTTGCCCCAGGTGTTGGAGTTTCGCCAATTGAGTCACCACCACGATCTGTGCGAGGAGTTTCTGCCCATCCACTTCCATGACCCGGAGTATCTTAGGAAATAACGTGAGTTTTAATTAAATCTACTGCTTAAAAAAAAAAACAAAAAAAAAAACTTACTAATGAACAGGGTGGAGGCTAAAGACCTTTGTGGGGGGGTGGATACTTACCACGCTCTGTTTTCGGTGTTTCATCCCATCTGTTTTTACGTGCACTTGAAGTTGCCCCTCCATGACCTGGTGTTACATGGCCAGGAGTATCACCACGACCTGGTGTTGCAGCACCAGTTGGTGTATGACTAGGAGTGGGATCCCAAATTTTTGAGCCAGGAGTGGCTCCAGGTGTTTCACTTCCCTTTGAACGGCCAGGAGTTTCATCCCATCTTAAAGATGAAGGTGTATGTCCAGGAGTCTTAAGAAAATAAAATCTAATTATTAGTTTGTACGATTCATCCAAAAAAAAAAAAAATAATTTTTTTTGAAATAGCATTGGCTAAAACAAAATAAATATTACTACCAGAACAGCAAACTTTACTGTTCCTTTTTTTTTTTTAAAATAAAATTATTTTGGTTCCTAAATGTTAATCATAGCACTACTGAATGGACAATCATGTTTTTCATGTTGATTGAACATGGTTTGTTTCCAAGAACACTTTGGGTTGCCACAATTTATTTTAGTTATTGTTCTTATTATGCTGCATAAGCATATGAAAGACAATAAGTGAAAGGTCCCTGGATTAGGCAAACAAGTAGTGCAGTATCATAATGCCTCTCTAGTCAAATATTAGAATACATTAAAAATGTGTGTATTAGTGAAAAGATTAGGCTTAATATGAATACAACATCATTCTTACGAATAATACAAAAACAGAATTTATGTTTACCTGATAAATTACTTTCTCCAACGGTGTGTCCGGTCCACGGCGTCATCCTTACTTGTGGGATATTCTCCTCCCCAACAGGAAATGGCAAAGAGCCCAGCAAAGCTGGTCACATGATCCCTCCTAGGCTCCGCCTTCCCCAGTCATTCGGCCGACGTAAAGGAGGAATATTTGCATAGGAGAAACCATATGATACCGTGGTGACTGTAGTTAAAGAAAATAAATTATCAGACCTGATTAAAAAACCAGGGCGGGCCGTGGACCGGACACACCGTTTGAGAAAGTAATTTATCAGGTAAACATAAATTCTGTTTTCTCCAACATAGGTGTGTCCGGTCCACGGCGTCATCCTTACTTGTGGGAACCAATACCAAAGCTTTAGGACACGGATGAAGGGAGGGAGCAAATCAGGTCACCTAGATGGAAGGCACCACGGCTTGCAAAACCTTTCTCCCAAAAATAGCCTCAGAAGAAGCAAAAGTATCAAACTTGTAAAATTTAGTAAAAGTGTGCAGTGAAGACCAAGTCGCTGCCTTACATATCTGATCAACAGAAGCCTCGTTCTTGAAGGCCCATGTGGAAGCCACAGCCCTAGTGGAATGAGCTGTGATTCTGTCAGGAGGCTGCCGTCCGGCAGTCTCGTAAGCCAATCTGATGATGCTTTTAATCCAAAAAGAGAGAGAGGTAGAAGTTGCTTTTTGACCTCTCCTTTTACCAGAATAAACAACAAACAAGGAAGATGTTTGTCTAAAATCCTTTGTAGCATCTAAATAGAATTTTAGAGCACGAACAACATCCAAATTGTGCAACAAACGTTCCTTCTTTGAAACTGGATTCGGACACAAAGAAGGCACGACTATCTCCTGGTTAATGTTTTTGTTAGAAACAACTTTCGGAAGAACTGAAAGAACTAAATTGAGACTCCAAGGAGGAGTCAAAGGTTTGTAAACAGGCTTGATTCTAACCAGAGCCTGAACAAAGGCGTGAACATCTGGCACAGCTGCCAGCTTTTTGTGAAGTAACACAGACAAGGCAGAAATCTGTCCCTTCAAGGAACTTGCAGATAATCCTTTCTCCAAACCTTCTTGAAGAAAGGATAGAATCTTAGGAATTTTTACCTTGTCCCAAGGGAATCCTTTAGATTCACACCAACAGATATATTTTTTCCATATTTTGTGGTAAATTTTTCTAGTTACAGGCTTTCTGGCCTGAACAAGAGTATCAATGACAGAATCTGAGAATCCTCGCTTTGATAAGATCAAGCGTTCAATCTCCAAGCAGTCAGTTGGAGTGAGACCAGATTCGGATGTTCGAACGGACCTTGAACAAGAAGGTCTCGTCTCAAAGGTAGCTTCCATGGTGGAGCCGATGACATATTCACCAGGTCTGCATACCAAGTCCTGCGTGGCCACGCAGGAGCTATCAAGATCACCGATGCCCTCTCCTGATTGATCCTGGCTACCAGCCTGGGGATGAGAGGAAACGGCGGGAATACATAAGCTAGTTTGAAGGTCCAAGGTGCTACTAGTGCATCTACTAGAGTCGCCCTGGGATCCCTGGATCTGGACCCGTAGCAAGGAACCTTGAAGTTCTGACGAGAGGCCATCAGATCCATGTCTGGAATGCCCCACAGTTGAGTAATTTGGGCAAAGATTTCCGGATGGAGTTCCCACTCCCCCGGATGAAATGTCTGACGACTCAGAAAATCCGCTTCCCAATTTTCCACTCCTGGGATGTGGATTGCAGACAAGTGGCAGGAGTGAGTCTCCGCCCATTGAATGATTTTGGTCACTTCTTCCATCGCCAGGGAACTCCTTGTTCCCCCCTGATGGTTGATGTACGCAACAGTTGTCATGTTGTCTGATTGAAACCGTATGAACTTGGCCTTTGCTAGCTGAGGCCAAGCCTTGAGAGCATTGAATATCGCTCTCAGTTCCAGAATATTTATCGGTAGAAGAGATTCTTCCCGAGACCAAAGACCCTGAGCTTTCAGGGGTCCCCAGACCGCGCCCCAGCCCACCAGACTGGCGTCGGTCATGACAATGACCCACTCTGGTCTGCGGAAGCTCATCCCCTGTGACAGGTTGTCCAGGGACAGCCACCAACGGAGTGAATCTCTGGTCCTCTGATTTACTTGTATCGTCGGAGACAAGTCTGTATAGTCCCCATTCCACTGACTGAGCATGCACAGTTGTAATGGTCTTAGATGAATGCGCGCAAAAGGAACTATGTCCATTGCCGCTACCATCAAACCTTATTACTTCCATGCACTGCGCTATGGAAGGAAGAGGAACAGAATGAAGTATTTGACAAGAGTTCAGAAGTTTTGTTTTTCTGGCCTCTGTCAGAAAAATCCTCATTTCTAAGGAGTCTATTATTGTTCCCAAGAAGGGAACCCTTGTTGACGGAGATAGAGAACTCTTTTCTACGTTCACTTTCCATCCGTGAGATCTGAGAAAGGCCAGGACAATGTCCGTGTGAGCCTTTGCTTGAGGAAGGGACGACGCTTGAATCAGAATGTCGTCCAAGTAAGGTACTACTGCAATGCCCCTTGGTCTTAGCACCGCTAGAAGGGACCCTAGTACCTTTGTGAAAATCCTTGGAGCAGTGGCTAATCCGAACGGAAGTGCCACAAACTGGTAATGCTTGTCCAGGAATGCGAACCTTAGGAACCGATGATGTTCCTTGTGGATAGGAATATGTAGATAAGCATCCTTTAAATCCACCGTGGTCATGAATTGACCTTCCTGGATGGAAGGAAGAATTGTTCGAATGGTTTCCATTTTGAACGATGGAACCTTGAGAAACTTGTTTAGGATCTTGAGATCTAAGATTGGTCTGAACGTTCCCTCTTTTTTGGGAACTACGAACAGATTGGAGTAGAACCCCATCCCTTGTTCTCCTAATGGAACAGGATGAATCACTCCCATTTTTAACAGGTCTTCTACACAATGCAAGAATGCCTGTTTTTTTATGTGGTCTGAAGACAATTGAGACCTGTGGAACCTCCCCCTTGGGGGAAGCCCCTTGAATTCCAGAAGATAACCTTGGGAGACTATTTCTAGCGCCCAAGGATCCAGAACATCTCTTGCCCAAGCCTGAGCGAAGAGAGAGAGTCTGCCCCCCACCAGATCCGGTCCCGGATCGGGGGCCAACATCTCATGCTGTCTTGGTAGCAGTGGCAGGTTTCTTGGCCTGCTTTCCTTTGTTCCAGCCTTGCATTGGTCTCCAGGCTGGTTTGGCTTGAGAAGTATTACCCTCCTGCTTAGAGGACGTAGCACTTGGGGCTGGTCCGTTTCTGCGAAAGGGACGAAAATTAGGTTTATTTTTGGCCTTGAAAGACCTATCCTGAGGAAGGGCGTGGCCCTTGCCCCCAGTGATATCAGAGATAATCTCTTTCAAGTCAGGGCCAAACAGCGTTTTCCCCTTGAAAGGAATGTTAAGCAATTTGTTCTTGGAAGACGCATCCGCTGACCAAGATTTTAACCAAAGCGCTCTGCGCGCCACAATAGCAAACCCAGAATTTTTCGCCGCTAACCTAGCCAATTGCAAAGTGGCGTCTAGGGTGAAAGAATTAGCCAATTTGAGAGCACGAATTCTGTCCATAATCTCCTCATAAGAAGAAGAATTATTATTGATCGCCTTTTCTAGCTCATCGAACCAGAAACACGCGGCTGTAGTGACAGGGACAATGCATGAAATTGGTTGTAGAAGGTAACCTTGCTGAACAAACATCTTTTTAAGCAAACCTTCTAATTTTTTATCCATAGGATCTTTGAAAGCACAACTATCTTCTATGGGTATAGTGGTGCGTTTGTTTAGAGTAGAAACCGCCCCCTCGACCTTGGGGACTGTCTGCCATAAGTCCTTTCTGGGGTCGACCATAGGAAACAATTTTTTAAATATGGGGGGAGGGACGAAAGGTATACCGGGCCTTTCCCATTCTTTATTTACAATGTCCGCCACCCGCTTGGGTATAGGAAAAGCTTCGGGGGGCCCCGGGACCTGTAGGAACTTGTCCATTTTACATAGTTTCTCTGGAATGACCAAATTCTCACAATCATCCAGAGTGGATAACACCTCCTTAAGCAGAGCACGGAGATGTTCCAACTTAAATTTAAATGTAATCACATCAGGTTCAGCTTGTTGAGAAATTTTCCCTGAATCTGAAATTTCTCCCTCAGACAAAACCTCCCTGGCCCCCTCAGACTGGTGTAGGGGCCCTTCAGAACCAATATCATCAGCGTCCTCATGCTCTTCAGTATTTTCTAAAACAGAGCAGTCGCGCTTTCGCTGATAAGTGGGCATTTTGGCTAAAATGTTTTTGATAGAATTATCCATTACAGCCGTTAATTGTTGCATAGTAAGGAGTATTGGCGCGCTATATGTACTAGGGGCCTCCTGTGTGGGCAAGACTGGTGTAGACGAAGGAGGGGATGATGCAGTACCATGCTTACTCCCCTCACTTGAGGAATCATCTTGGGCATCATTTTCTCTAAATTTTGTGTCACATAAATCACATCTATTTAAATGAGAAGGAACCTTGGCTTCCCCACATTCAGAACACAGTCTATCTGGTAGTTCAGACATGTTAAACAGGCATAAACTTGATAACAAAGTACAAAAAACGTTTTAAAATAAAACCGTTACTGTCACTTTAAATTTTAAACTGAACACACTTTATTACTGCAATTGCGAAAAAGTATGAAGGAATTGTTCAAAATTCACCAAAATTTCACCACAGTGTCTTAAAGCCTTAAAAGTATTGCACACCAAATTTGGAAGCTTTAACCCTTAAAAAAACGGAACCGGAGCCGTTTTTATATTTAACCCCTTTACAGGTCCCTGGTATCTGCTTTGCTGAGACCCAACCAAGCCCAAAGGGGAATACGATACCAAATGACGCCTTCAGAAAGTCTTTTCTATGTATCAGAGCTCCTCACACATGCATCTGCATGTCATGCTTCTCAAAAACAAGTGCGCAATACAGGCGCGAAAATGAGACTCTGCCTATGACTAGGGAAAGCCCCTAGACAATAAGGTGTCCAATACAGTGCCTGCCGGTTATTTTACAAAATTCCCAAGATTAAAATAATTCCTCAAGGCTATGGAGTATAAAATATGTTTATATATAAATCGATTTAGCCCAGAAATGTCTACAGTCTTAAAAAGCCCTTGCGAAGCCCTTTTTTTCTGTCTGTAATAAAAATGGCTTACCGGATCCCATAGGGAAAATGACAGCTTCCAGCATTACATCGTCTTGTTAGAATGTGTCATACCTCAAGCAGCAAAAGTCTGCTCACTGTTCCCCCAACTGAAGTTAATTCCTCTCAACAGTCCTGTGTGGAAACAGCCATCGATTTTAGTAACGGTTGCTAAAATCATTTTCCTCTTACAAACAGAAATCTTCATCTCTTTTCTGTTTCAGAGTAAATAGTACATACCAGCACTATTTTAAAATAACAAACTCTTGATTGAATAATAAAAACTACAGTTAAACACTAAAAAACTCTAAGCCATCTCCGTGGAGATGTTGCCTGTACAACGGCAAAGAGAATGACTGGGGAAGGCGGAGCCTAGGAGGGATCATGTGACCAGCTTTGCTGGGCTCTTTGCCATTTCCTGTTGGGGAGGAGAATATCCCACAAGTAAGGATGAAGCCGTGGACCGGACACACCTATGTTGGAGAAAACATAATTATACCCATTTTAAAGGTTAAAAAACTGGTAACAGCTACTAATCTGCTCACTGGAACAAAAGTTTGCAAACAGACCTCTAGCATAAATACTCATTCTACAAAGGGTATATAAAGACTTCATATAGTTTATTTAAAAAAAAAAAAAAAAAAAAGTAATAATGCTTTGACTTCACTATTACAAGTAATATGATATGCTGAATTAAGTACAACGACCTCCGCTTGATCCCAGCTTGACATTTTTTTCGGTGTTGACCCAGGAGTCGGAGTCTGATTCTGATCTGCTGTTTGATCCCATCGTCGCTTGCGTTTTGCAGCTTGAGATGCTGCAGATGCAGCTGATCCATTTACTACTTTCAATTCTCCAGACTTTGCTTTCTCAGCTATCTGCTGTCTAATTTCCCTCTGTACAAAATAAATAAAATAAGCATTAATAGGTCTACAATGAATAAAACAAATTAATCTTTATTTAAAAGACAGACATCCCTTTAAAGAAAAAAAAAAATGCTTACATTACAGTAAATTAAAGGTTTACTTTCCAACTGCTAAACAGAAATGAACATACCTCCTCTTTTGTCACATGCTGCTCTCGCATTACATCTTTGTATGTTCTTGCATTTATTTGGGGATCTGGTGTCTTGCCTCCTACAGAAAAAAATAGCAACAGGGAACAGAAGTCAATTATTTCAAATGATTATTTTAAATTATCTCCTTAACAAAACTTGATCTAGCAATAAAACTAATCCATCTTAACATTTTGTATTTAAGATTAAATTAATTTCAAATTAAATACTTCTTACTTTAAAGAGCTGACGGTCTAAGTAACCTGTTTGAACACAAACATCTACAGTTTAAAGCATTTTCTTAATGCAGATAAAAGTAAAATGACAAAACAGTGTAGAATCTTCAGTGATGGGTTCCGTGGTTGCTAATCCAGAATACGTACACTTTCGTGCCTTTGTCTCCATCAGCAGTTCTGACTTCAAGCAGCAGAATAGAAGCCTAGAAAATCATCTCTTTACCATTAGTAACACTTTGGAAAATGTATACTCATAAACATTACCTGGGTAAGGCTTTTAAAATCCAACACACACTATGCCTAAACTTGGCTCCAAAAATGCTAAGTCTAGTGTAGGTCAAGAATTTATGGACAATTCAAAGCATCAATTGGGTGTACATGTGCAGAATTATCTATACACATTGTTTACAATGCTGGAAATTACTGTCACAAGAGGGGTTTGAGGGACACATGGGCAACACCTGTAGGTGTTTAAAGGGCAGTAGACTGGCTGAGATCATGAGATAGGTGTAATGTTAACTCTCCCGATTTATTTTTCTTTACCATAAACTCCATCTCAACTTTTACATTACTCTTCCATAATATAAGGGCACCAATATATGTTCTTGAAACATTTCTTACAAATAACACCAACAAAACTACAAAATGTACGGGTAAAGGAAAAGATTGCCAGATATATGTAATAATCAAAGGATGTGTAGAAGGGTGCCATAAAATCTATATTGGGAACACTATAAAGAATTTAAGCATTTTCTATATTGGAGACCATGCCCAATTGGTAGTGTCACTCAGACACATGATTTGAAAGAACTTCCTTTGGATTACTTTGTCACCATTAGCTACACAGGATGTGTTGCACTGCACCCTTAAGAATGCAGACAGGACTGGCATTTAGCAGTACTGCTGTAGGAAAGAAATTAAGGACAGTTAGTATGGGCCTGTGAATTCTGACAAGCATAATTTATACAATTACACAAACACCAAAACCCATCCCTATTACATGCAGGTTACAATGTTATCAGAATAACCTGCATTCTTCCTTAAACCCTTTACTGTGGAGAATGTATCAAATTGCAACATCTCCATCAGTAAAAGGAATAACATGGGATCCATTTTTGTTATTATTGCTCATGTAACTTCTTAAAATTATGTTTTTTGTTTTGATTTTTTAAAAATGAGAAGTTACTTAAAGATTTTTTCCAAAACAAATCTACTTAGATATCCAATTTTCCACGCATTGCAAAATAATTTGCCATGCCAGTTTAACCATTTGCATTTCTGCATCATAAGCTTATTCCTTATATGGTAAGCTATAAGCATGACCACAGAAAATAAAAAGGTTAAAAAGTATAAAAAAAATAAGATAGAAAAAGAAAAGCACTCAGTACAAAAAAAAAAATTAAAGTGTTTAGTATTTACCATCTGCAAAGGGATCTAGACGCTCAGGAGAAATAATCATCATCCGCCTGTGCTTTTTGTATTCATCTTCCCGATCTGCAATCTTTTGTGGTCGATGCTCAGCAAATGGATCATACTGGAGGGGGGGGGGGAGTTAAAGCAGTTTATCAACGGGACTTGGGTAAATGTGGAAAACAAATACACCTGTGAGTAACAGATGCACACAACAATCATGTTACAACTCTGTTGTGTTAAGTACAACTTTCAAACTCATTTTCTAATGGTCCATATTCTGCTGTGGTTTATTAAAAAAGGGGACAATAACCAGTGTGGGAAAAGAAAAAACAAAACAATTATTTTCAACATATCTTGGGAATGAATCACCACCTTGACTGATATACCTTCATTGGGTTGGACATAAAAACTACTGACATTAACAGCAAGACCACTGTGGCAAAAAAAACACAACTAAAAGTGAAGAATTATGAAATTGACTATTAAAGTGATCGTAAAATCCTAGTGTTTGAGAAACACTAGGATTTACCATTGGAACAGCTCCTTTATTTGCTCCAAGCAATCGCCGCCCTTAGCTGCTAAGGCAGCCCACCGGCAGAACGCTATTTGGCTGAGAGCTGACGTTTCCACCTCTTAGCCAATAGCCGTGAGGGAAATCCAGCTAGGCGACGCAGACAAACTGAAATATAGTAAATGGCAATTTACACGAGGGGGCGTAAAATCAAAAAAGTAAACTGTTACACCAGTAACAAATGTTACTGGTGTAACACACAGTTCAAATCAAGCATTGCACCTACACTCTTCTTAATCAAGCAAACATCTTTCCAAAAAGAACATTTTTACACCATTACTGAAATATAAAATTTAGTAATGGTCTACATATTAATTAAAATGTTAGCTTGGCAATATGGATTATTGTAGCCTTCTTAATGGTTATCATAGGTGAAAAACATATCAATGGGCTGTCCTAAACTTTGCTTACATAGTGGACACCTACCTGTTCAGTGGATTGAGGGATATCATTAAGTAATGCCACTGGAGCATGATAACCCGGTTTCTTTTGTTCAACAAAACCTGCAGCACTGCAATCATCATCATCCTGAAAAGCAAACAAAAAAAATATTAATATAGATTATTGTATACTGGAAAAAAAATAAATGTATCTCAATTCCAGCACTTGTAATCCATTAACATATCTATCCCTTCTCCCCTCAGTTGCTTTGAATGCGGGTAACTACCCGACAAGTTTCTTAGAAGAAAAAAAAAGTGTGACATTTTTTTCTTAGTATAAATATGGAATTCTGTTTACACTAAGGGATCGATTTATCAAAAGCTTTGCAAGCCTTTCGACCCCCTACGTCCGACCGGGGAGATTGACAGCTCTTGTCCACACACAGCCAATCACGGGTGGGATAGCATGCAAGCGCAAAAAGGACATTTATGCTTACCTGATAAATTGATTTCTTCTATGATACGAGTCCGCGGATACATCCTTTACTTGTGGGATATTATCCTCCTGCTAACAGGAAGTGGCAAAGAGCACCACAACAGAGCTGTCTATATAGCTCCTCCCTTGACTCCACCCCCCAGTCATTCGACCAAAGATATAGGAAGAAAAAGTAGAAACTAAAAGGTGCAGAGGTGACTGAAGTTTTAAACCAAAAAATATAATCTGTCTTAAATTGACAGGGCGGGCCTTTGACGCGTCGTATCATAGAAGAAATCAATTTATCAGGTAAGCATAAATGTTCTTTTCTTCTATAAGATACGAGTCCACGGATTCATCCTTTACTTGATACAATACCAAAGCTACAGGACACGGATGAACGGGAGGGACAAGACAGATATCTAAACAGAAGGCACCACTGCTTGAAGAACTATTCTCCTAAAAATAGCCTCTGAAGAAGCAAAAGTATCAAATTTTGAAAATTTGGAAACGGTATGAAGGGAAGACCAAGTCGCAGCCTTACAAATCTGTTCAACAGAAGCATCGTTTTTAAAAGCCCATGTGGAAGCCACCGCTCTAGTGGAATGAGCTGTAATTCTTTCAGGAGGCTGCTGTCCAGCAATCTCGTATGCCAAACGGATGATGCTTTTCAGCCAAAAAGAAAGAGGTAGCCGTAACTTTTTGACCTCTACGCTTTCCAGAATAGACAAGCAAACAGAAAAGATGTTTGACGGAAATCCTTGGTCGCTTGCAAGTAAAACTTCAAGGCACGAACCCCGTCCAAATTATGTAACAGACGCTCCTTCTTAGAAGAAGGGTTAGGACACAGAGAAGGAACAACAATTTCCTGAATAATATTCTTATTTGAATCATCCTTAGGAAGGAATCCAGGTTTAGTACGCAAAACCACCTTATCAGAATGGAATATAAGATAAGGTGAGTCGCATTGTAACAGATAGCTCAGAAACTCTTCGAGCAGAAGAGATAGCTACTAAAAAAAGGAACTTTCCAAGATAGAAGTTTAATATCTATGGAATGCATGGGTTCAAACGGAACCCCTTGAAGAACATTTAAAACTAAATTCAAACTCCATGGCGGAGCAACAGGTTTAAACACAGGCTTAATTCTAATCAAAGCCTGACAAAACAACTGAATGTCTGGGACATCTGCCAGACGCTTGTGTAGTAAGATGGACAGATTTCTGCTTTGTCACTTTAAGGCAGTGATTTTTAACCTTTTTTTTGCCGTGGCACACTTTTTTACATTAAAAAATCCTGTGGCACACCACCATCCCAAAATGTTAAAAAAAAAAAAATCACACATTGTAGCCTAATACAGCATATATATATATATATATATATATATATATATATATATATATATATATATATATATATATATATATATATATATATATATATATATATATATATATATATATATATATATATATATATATACACACACACACACATACACACACACACATACTGTATGTATTGTGCTGTTATGCCATGCCTCCTACAAACTACCCCTGCACTGGGAGTAAAAAACATAATTTATGCTTACCTGACAAATTTATTTCTCTTGTAGTGTATCCAGTCCACGGATCATCCATTACTTATGGGATATATTCTCCTTCCCAACAGGAAGCTGCAAGAGTCCACCCACAGCAAAGCTGCTATATAGCTCCTCCCCTAACTGCCATTACCAGTCATTCGACCGAAAACATGCAGAGAAAGGAAAACCATAGGGTGCAGTGGTGACTGTAGTTTAATGGAAAAATTACCTGCCTTAAAGTGACAGGGCGGGCCGTGGACTGGATACACTACAAGAGAAATAAATTTATCAGGTAAGCATAAATTATGTTTTCTCTTGTTAAGTGTATCCAGTCCACGGATCATCCATTACTTATGGGATACCAATACCAAAGCTAAAGTACACGGATGATGGGAGGAACAAGGCAGGTACTTAAACGGAAGTTACCACTGCCTGTAAAAAACCCTTTCTCCCAAAAATAGCCTCCGAAGAAGCAAGGTATCAAATTTGTTAAATTTGAAAAAGTATGAAACGCAGACCAAGACTCCGTCTTGTAATCTGTTCAACAGAAGCCACATTTAAAAAAGGCCTAAGTGAAAACCACAGCTCTAGTAGAATGAGCTGTAATCCCTTCAGGAGGCTGCTGTCCAGCAGTCTCATAAGCTAAATGAATTATGCTTTTTAACCAAAAAGACAGAGAGGTTGCTGAAGTCCTTTGACCTCTCCTCTGTCCAGAATAGACAACAAACAAGGTGAATGTTTGATGAAAATCTGTAGTAGCTTGTAAGTAAAACTTTAAAACACGAACCACGTCCAAATTGTGTAATAGACGTTCCTTCTTTGAAGAAGGATTAGGATACAAGAATGGAACAACAATCTCTTGAGTGATATTCTTGTTAGATACCACCATAGGTAAAACCCCAGGTTGGTACACAGGACTACCTTATCCGTACGGAGAACCAGATAAGGAGAATCACATTGCAACGCAGATAACTCGGAGACTCTATGAGCCGAGGAAATAGCTACCAAAAAGGAACTTTCCAAGATAGAAGTTTGATATCTATGGAATGAAAAGGTTCAAATGGAACTCCTTGAAGAACCTTAAGAACCAGCTTTAAGCTCCATGGCGGAGCAACATTTTTAACCACAGGCTTGGTTCTAACCAAAGCCTGACCAAATGCCTGAACGTCTAGAATACCTGCCAGACGCTTGTGCAAAAGAATAGACAGAGTAGAAATCTGTCCTTTTAAAGAACTAGCTGACAACCCTTTTCTCAAAATCATCTTGGAGAAAAGATAATATCCTGGGAATCCAGACTTTACTCCATGAGTAACCCTTGGATTCATAACAATAAGATATTTACACCATATCTTATGTTAAATTTTCCTAGAGACAGGCTTTTATGCCTGTATTAAGGTATCAATTACTGACTCGGAGAAGCCATGCTTTGATAACATCAAGCGTTCTGTCTCCAGGCAGTCCATCTCAGATTAGTTATATTTAGATGGTTGAAAAGACCCTGAGGTAGAGGGTCCTGTCTCAGAAGCAGAGACCGTGGTGGAAAGGATGACATGTTCACCAGATCTGCATACCAGGTCCTGCATGGCCACGCAGGCGCTGTCAAAAGCACCAAAGCACTCTCCTGCTTGATCTTGTGCAAACCCCTCCGGAGGGAATTCCCACTCCCCCGGATGAAAAGTCTGACGACTTAGAAAATCTGCCTCCCAGTTCTCAACACCTGGGATAGGGATAGCTTTTAGACAAGAGTGAGTCTCTGTCCAGTGAATTATTTTAAGACTTCTAACATTGCTAGGGAACTTCTGTTCCCCCTTGATGGTTGATGTAAGCCACAGTCGTGATATTGTCCGACTGAAATATGATGTACCTCAGAGTTGCTAACTGAGGCCAAGTCTGAAAAGCATGGAATATCGCTCCCAGTTCCAGAATATTCATTAGAAGGAGGGTCTCCTCCTGAGTCCACTATCCCTGAGCCTTCAGGGAGTTCCAGACTGTATCCCAACCTAAAAGGCTGGCATCTGTTGTAACAATTGTCCCATCTGACCTGCGGAAGGTCATACCCTTGGACAGATGGACCCGAGATAGTCACCAGAGAAGAGAATCTCTGGTTTCTTGGTCCGGATTTAACAGGAGAACAAATCTGTGTAATCCCCGTTCCTCTGGCTGAGCATGCGTAGTTGCAGTGATCTGAAATGTAGGCGTGCAAACGGTACTATGTCCCTTGCCGCTACCATTAAGCCGATTACATTCATGTACTGAGCCACCAAAGGGCGCGGATGGAATGAAGAACACGGCAGAAATTTAGAAACTTTGACAACCTGGACTCCGTCAGGTAAATTTTAATTTCTACAAAATCTATCAGAATCCCTAGGAGGGAAACCCTTGATATTGGGGATAGAGAACTCTTTCCTTGTTCACTTTCCACCCATGCGATCTCAGAAATGCCAGTACTACGTCCGTATGAGACTTGGCAACTTGGATGTTTGACGCCTGTATCAGGATGTCGTCTAAATAAGGGGCCACTTCTATGCCCCGCGGCCTAAGGACCGCCAAAGTGACCCCAGAACCTCCATAAATATTCTAGGGGCTGTAGTTAACCCAAAGGAAAGAGCTACAAACTGGTAATGCCTGTCTAGAAAGGCAAACCTGAAAAACCGATGGTGATCTTTATGCATCGTAATGTGAGGATAAGCATCCTTCAAATCCATTGTAGTCCTCTATTGACTCTCCTGGATCATAGTTAAGATGGTACGAATAGTTTCCATCTTAAATGATAGAATTCTAAAGAATTTTTTTAAGATCTTTTAGATCCAAAATAGGTCTGAAGGTTTCCTTTCCTTGGGAACCACAAACCGATTTGAGGAAAACTGTGTCCCTGTTCCTCTATTGGAACTGAATGGGTCACGTACACAATGCAAGAATGTCTCTTTCTTTATCTGGTTTGCAGATAAATGTGAAAGGCAAAAACTCCCCTTTTTTGGGGGGGAAAGCTTTGAAATCCAGAAGATATCTCTGGGGTATAATTTCCAATACCCAGGGATCCTGGGCATCTCTTGCCCACGCCTGGGCGAAGAATGAAGTCTGCCCCCTATAGGATCCGTTACCAGATAGGGGTCCGTTCCTCATGCTGTTTTAGAGGCAGCAGCAGGCTCCTTGACCTGCTTATCTTTGTTCCAGGTCCGGTTGTCTGCCTTAGAGGAAGTTGATGCCACACCTGCCTTGAATTTTCGAAAGGCACGAAAATTAGGCCTTTTTTGCCCCTTGATTTGGACCTGTCCTGAGGAAGGGCATGATCTTTTCCTCCAGTGATATAAGTAATAATCTCCTTCAAACTAGGCCTGAATAGGGTCTGCCCCTTTGAAGGGAAGTTAAGTAGCTTATTTATTAAAGTCACGACAGCTGACCATGATATAAGCCATAGCGCTCTGCGCGCCAGTATAGTAAAAAACAGAATTCTTAGCCGTTAGTCTAGTCAAAGGAACAAAGGCATCAGAAAACAAAGGAATTGGCTAGCTTAAGTGCTCTAAGCTTGTCAAATATATTCATCCAATGGAGCCTGTAAAGCCTCATCAAGAGACTCAAACCAGAACGCCGCAGCAGCAGTGACAGGAGCAATGCGTGCAAGGGGCTGCAGGATAAAACCTTGTTGAATAAACATTTTTTATCCATTGGATCTAAATAAGCACAACAGTCCTCGCCAGAGGTAGTGGTACGCTTAGCTAGAGTAGAAACTCTTCTCTCCACCTTAGGAACTGTCTGCCATAAGTCCCGTGTGGTGGCAACTATTAGAAAACATTCTTCTAAAAAATAGGAGGGGAAGAGAATGGCACACCTGGTCTATCCCATTCCTTATGAAAAATTTTAGTAAACCTCTTTAGGTATTGGAAAAACATAAGTACACACCGGCACTGCATATTATTTATCCAGTCTACACAATTTCTCTGGCACTGCGATTGTACACATTCATTCAGAGCAGCTAAAGCCTCCCTGAGCAACAAGTGGAGGTTCTCAAGCATAAATTTTAAATGTAGAAATATCAGAATCAGGTTAAATCATCTTCCCTGAGTCACAAATATCACCCACAGACTAAGCATATTGTGAGGTAGTATCAGACATGGTTCTTAAAGCGTCTGTATGCTCTGTATCTACCCCCAGAGCTGTTTTGCTTTCCTTTAATTTCAGGTAGTCTGACTAATACTGCTGCCAGTGTATTATACACAACCTTTGCCATGTCTTGTAAAATAAACGCTATGGGCGCCATTGATATACTTGGCGCCATTTGAGCGTGAGTCCCTGGAGCGGGAGTCAAAGGGTCTGACACGTGGGGAGAGTTAGTCGGCATAACTTCCCCCTCGACAGAATCCTCTGGTGATAATGTTTTTAAATACAAAAAATGATCTTTATTGTTTAACATGAAATCAGTACATCTGGTACACATTCTAAAATGGGGTTCCACCATGGCTTTAAACATAACACAGAGCCTCCTCTATGTTAGACATGTTAGAACTAATAAAGAGACTAGTAAGCTTGGAAAACACTTTAAATCAAGTTAACAAGCAAATATAACAAACGTTACTATGCCTTTAAGAGAAACAAATTTTGTCAAAATTTGAAAAACAGTGAAAAAAGGCAGTAAATCAAACGAAATTTTTACAGTACATGTAATAAGTTAACAGAGCATTGCACCCACTTGCAAATGGATGATTAACCCCTTAATGCAAAAAACAGATAAAAAAAAAAAAAAAAAAAAGACATTTTTTTAAACAGACACAACAAAACTGCCACAGCTGAGCTGTGGATTACCTTCCCTATAACCGTTTCTATGCAAAATTTAAGCCAGCCATGTGGAAAAATTAGGCCCCAATAAGTTTTATCACCAAACATATGTTAAAAAACGATTAAACATGCCAGCAAACGTTTTAAAACACATTCTTATAAGAGTATGTATGTCTATTAATAAGCCTGATCCAGTCGCTATCACTGCATTTAAGGCTTTACTTACATTACTTCGGTATCAGCAGTATTTTCTTAGTCAATTCCATTCCTTAGAAAATTATATTACTGCACATACATTAGCATATATCTCTATCAATCAGCCTGGTACCAGTCGCTTTCACTGCATTTAAAGGCTGTACTTACATTACTTCGGTATCAGCAGTATTTTCTTAGTCAATTCCATTCCTTAGAAAAATATTTTACTGCACATACCTTATTTGCAGGAAAACCTGCACGCCATTCCCCCTCTGAAGTACCTTACTCCTCAGAATGTGTGAGAACAGCAACTGGATCTTAGTTACGTCTGCTAAGATCATAGAAAAAACGCAGGCAGATTCTTCTTCCAAATACTGCCTGAGATAAACAGCACACTCCGGTGCCATTTAAAAATAACAAACTTTTGATTGAAGAAATAAACTAAGTATAAAAAACCACAGACTCTCACGACCTCCTATCTATGTTGAGACTTGCAAGAGAATGACTGGTAATGGCAGTTAGGGGAGGAGCTATATAGCAGCTTTGCTGGACTCTTGCAGCTTCCTGTTGGGAAGGAGAATATATCCCATAAGTAATGGATGATCCGTGGACTGGATACACTTAACAAGAGAAAACAAGTTTAAAAAATATGTCACACTGTTGTCAGTCTGCCGTGGCACACCTGAGGATCTCTCACGGCACACTAGTGTGCCACGGCACACTGGTTGAAAAACACTGCTTTAAGGAACTAGCTGATAACCCCTTCTCCAATCCTTCTTGGAGAAAGGACAAAATCCTAGGAATCCTGATCTTACTCCATGAGTAGCCTTTGGATTCGCACCAATAAAGCTATTTACGCCATATCTTATGATAAATTTTCCTAGTGACAGGCTTTTGAGCCTGAATCAAGATTTCAATGACTGACTCAGAATCCCCGCTTAGATAAGATCAAGCGTTCAATCTCCAGGCAGTCAGCTGCAGAGAAACTAGATTTGGATGTTGGAACGGACCCTGAATGAGAAGGTCCTGTCTCAGTTTCCACGGTGGCAGAGATGACATTTCCACCAGATCTGCATACCAAGTCCTGCGTGACCACGCAGGCGCTATCAAGATTACCGAAGCCCTCTCCTGTTTGATTCTGGCAATCAGACGAGGAAAGAGAGGAAAAGGAGGAAACACATAAGCCAGGTTGAACGACCACGGTACTGCTAGAGCATCAGTACTGCTTGAGGATCCCTTGATCTGGACCCGTAACAAGGAAGTTTGGCATTCTGACGAGATGCCATCAGATCCAATTCTGGAGTGCCCCATTGATGAATCAATTGTGCAAACACCTGCGGATGGAGCTCCCACTCCCCCGGATGAAAAGTCGGACGACTCAGAAAATCCGCTTCCCAGTTCTCCACTCCTGGGATATAGATTGCTGATAGATGGCAAGAGTGAGCTAAGCCCATCAAATTATTTTGGAAACCTCTATCATCGTTAGAGAACTCTTTGTTCCCCCATATATGCTACAGTCGACTGGAATCTTATGAATTTGGCCGAAGCCAGCTGAGGCCACGACTGAAGCACGTTGAATATCGCTCTCAGTTCTAGAATATTTATTGGAAATAGGGCCTCCTCCTGAGTCCACACACCCTGAGCCTTCAGGGAATTCCAGACTGCACCCCAGCCCAAGAGGCTGGCGTCCGTCACTATGACCCATGCTGGCCTGCGGAAACACATTCCCTGGGACAGATGATCCTGTGACAACCACCAAAGAAGAGAGTCTCTGGTCTCTTGATCCAGATTTATTTGAGGAGATAAATTTGCATAATCCCCATTCCACTGTCTGAGCATGCACAGTTGCAGTGGTCTGAGATGCAAGCGAGCAAACGGAACTATGTCCATTGCCGCTACCTTTAGTCCGATTACCTCCATACACTGAGCCACTGACGGCCGAGGAAGGGAATGAAGTGCTCGGTAAGCGGTTAAGATCTTTTTTTTTTTTGGCATTTCTTTTTTTTTTTATAATATTTTTATTGAAAATCCATAAAGGGTACAGAAAAAAAAACAACAACAAAGGAAGTGGTCGGGGGGTGAGGTAATACAACACAAATTTACATATTTGGGGGTTGTCGATACACGTTTCAAACTAATAAAATAATAACAGATAAATATCCTTCTGGCTTATAAACCAGCCAGTTTACTTTAAAAAAAAAAAAATATGACATATGAATCCCCCAAACCTCATCCCTTCCTCTATAATACATATAACATTTAATTCCTCCCTGAATGGATACAGTTTTTTGTTACAAACTATGCCTGAAAGCTTACAATAGAAAACAGGAGAAGAAAAATAAATAAATAATTATCCTCAGCCTTCTCTTATTATTAGCTTAATATACCTGGGGTAGTTTATTTCTTAGTATGGCATTCATTATATACTCTGTAGATCTGAGTGGGTAAATAATTTTCTTTTGCATGTCCATTGACTGTCAATATATAAATATTTCCCATTTTTTGAAGAATCTTTCAACTTCATTGATTTTATCTATTTCCAACAAGCATTGTTCTATCGTCATTTGTTTAAAAATCTGATTATTTACTTCAGGTATAGCAGGCAGTTTTCTTGAGATCCAAGTTTTCAATAATAAGAACCTAGCCACCCCAATTGCTAAATCAATAAATTCCTTATTATTAATCTTTTTTTTTTATCCGGGGGGAATAAAAACAAAATTTATGCTTACCTGATAAATTTATTTCTCTTGTGGTGTATCCAGTCCACGCATCTATTACTTGTGGGATATTCTCCTTCCCAACATGAAGCTGCAAGAGGACACCCACAGCAGAGCTGTCTATATAGCTCCTCCCCTAACTGCCACTCCCAGTCATTCGACCGAAGACAAGCAAGAGAAAGGAGAAACTATAGGATGCAGTGGTGACTGTAGTTTAAAAATAAAAAACACCTGCCTTAAAAAGACAGGGCGGGCCGTGGACTGGATACACCACAAGAGAAATAAATTTATCAGGTAAGCATAAATTTTGTTTTCTCTTGTAAGGTGTATCCAGTCCACGGATTCATCCATTACTTGTGGGATACCAATACCAAAGCTATAGGACACGATGAAGGGAGGGACAAGGCAGGAGCTTAAACGGAAGGCACCACTGCCTGAAAGACTTCTCCCAAAAATAGCCTCCGAAGAAGCAAAAGTATTAAATTTGTAGAATTTAGAAAAAGTATGAAGCGAAGACCAAGTCGCCGCCTTACAAATCTGTTCAACAGAAGCCTCATTCCTAAAAGCCCATGTGGAAGCTACCGCTCTAGTGGAATGAGCTGTAATTCTTTCAGGAGGCTGCTGGCCAGCAGTCTCATAAGCTAAGCGGATTATACTTCTTAGCCAAAAAGAAAGAGAAGTTGCCGAAGCCTTTTGGCCTCTCCCCTGTCCAGAGTAGACAACAAACAATGCAGATGTTCGATGAAAATCTTTAGTAGCTTGTAAATAATACTTTAAAGCACGAACCACGTCAAGATTGTGTAATAGACGTTCCTTCTTTGAAGGAGGATTAGGACACAGTGAAGGAACAACAATCTCCTGATTGATATTCTTATTGGATACCACCTTAGGAAGAAAACCAGGTTTGGTACGCAACACTACCTTATCTGCATGGAAAATGAGATAAGGGGAATCATATTGTAAAGCAGATAACTCCGAAACTCTTCGAGCCGAGGAGATAGCTACTAAAAACAGAACTTTCCAAGAGAAAAGCTTAATATCTATGGAATGCAAAGGTTCAAACGGAACCCCTTGAAGAACTTTAAGAACTAAATTTAAACTCCATGGCGGAGCAACAGGTTTAAACACAGGCTTGATTCTAACTAAAGCCTGACAAAACGCCTGAACGTCTGGAACCTCAGCCAGACGTTTGTGCAAAAGAATAGACAGAGCAGAAATCTGTCCCTTTAAGTAACTAGCTGACAAACCCTTCTCCAATCCTTCTTATAGAAAGGATAATATCCTAGGAATCCTGACATTACTCCATGAGTAACCCCTGGATTCACACCAATGAAGATATTTACACCATATCTTATGGTAGATTTTCCTGGTGACAGGCTTTCGAGCCTGAATAAAGGCATCAATGACCGATTCGGAAAAACCACGCTTTGATAGGATCAAGCGTTCAATCTCCAAGCAGTCAGACGCAGAGAAATTATATTTGGATGGTTGAAAGGACCCTCAGCGGCAGAGTCCATGGTGGAAGGGATGACATGTCCACCAGATCTGCATACCAAGTCCTGTGTGGCCACGCAGGTGCTATCAAAATCATCGAAGCTCTCTCCTGCTTGATCTTGGCAATCAGACGAGGGAGCAGAGGAAACGGTGGAAACACATAAGCCAGGTTGAAGGACCAAGGCGCTGCTAGAGCATCTATCAGCGCTGCCTTGGGATCCCTGGACCCGGATCCGTAACAAGGAAGCTTGGCGTTCTGACAAGACGCCATGAGATCCAGTTCTGGTTTGCCCCAAAGTTGAATCAACTGTGCAAATACCTCCGGATGGAGTTCCCACTCCCCCGGATGAAAAGTCTGTCGACTTAGAAAATCCACCTCCCAGTTCTCTACTCCTGGGATATGGATAGCTGATAGATGGCAAGAGTGAACCTCTGCCCATAAAATTATCTTTGAAACCTCCAACATTGCTAGGGAACTCCTTGTTCCCCCTTGATGGTTGATGTAAGCTACAGTCGTGATGTTGTCCGACTGAAATCTGATGAACCTGACCGCAGCAAGCTGAGGCCAAGCCTGAAGAGCACTGAATATCGCTCTTAGTTCCAGAATGTTTATCGGAAGGAGTGCCTTCTCCTGAGTCCACAAGCCCCGAGTCTTCAGGGAGTTCCAGACTGCACCCCACAAGGCTGGCATCTGTTGTTACTATTGTCCAATCTGGCCTGTGGAAGGTCATACCCTTGGACAGATGGACCAGAGATAGCCACCAGAGAAGAGAATCTCTGGTCTCTTGATCCAGATTTATTAGAGGGGACAAATCTGTGTAATCCCCATTCCACTGACTGAGCATGCAAAGTTGCAGCGGTCTGAGATGTAGGCGGGCAAACGGCACTATGTCCATTGCCGCTACCATTAAGCTGATTACTTCCATACACTGAGCCACTGAAGGGCGAGAAGTAGAATAAAGAACGCGGCAGGAATCTAGAAGTTTTGACAACCTGGCCTCTGTCAGGTAAATCTTCATTGCTACAGAATCTATCAGAGTTCCTAGGAAGGAAACTCTTGTGAGAGGGGATAGAGAACTCTTTTCTTCGTTCACTTTCCACCCATGAGACCTTAGGAATGCCAGAACAATGTCTGAATGGGACCCGGCGATTTGAAAATTCGACGCCTGTATCAAAATGTCGTCTAGGTAAGGGTCTACTGCTATACCCCGCGGCCTTAGAACCGCTAGGAGTAACCCTAGAACCTTCGTAAAGATTCTTGGTGCCGTAGCTAACCCAAAGGGAAGAGCCACAAACTGGTAATGCCTGTCTAGGAAGGCGAACCTGAGAAACCGATGATGATCTCTGTGTATCGGAATGTGCAGATAAGCATCCTTTAAGTCCATGGTAGTCATATATTGACCCTCCTGGATCATAGGTAGGATGGTTCGTATAGTCTCCATCTTGAAGGATGGGACCCTGAGAAATATGTTTAGGATCTTCAGATCTAAGATTGGTCTGAACGTTCCCTTTTTCTTGGGAACTACAAACAGATTTGAATAGAAGCCTTGCCTCTGTTCCTCCTTTGGAACTGGGTGGTCTTGAACACAATGTAAGAATGCCTCTATCTGGTTTGCAGATAATTGTGAAAGATGAAATCTCCCTTTTGGGGAAGAAGTCTTGAAGTCCAGAAGATATCCCTGGGACACAATTTCTAACTCCCAGGGATCCTGGACATCTCTTGACCAAGCCTGGGCGAAAAGAGAGTCTTAGAGGTAGCAGCAGGTTTTTTGGTCTGCTTTCCTTTGTTCCAGGTCTGGTTGGGTCTCCAGACCGGCTTGGATTGGGCAAAATTTCCCTCTTGTTTTGTATTAGAGGAAGTTGAAGCTGCGCCACTCTTGAAGTTTCGAAAGGAACGAAAATTAGTCTGTTTGGTGCTTAATTTGTTGGACCTATCCTGAGGAAGGGCGTGACCTTTTCCTCCAGTAATATCAGAAATGATCTCCTTCAGTCCAGGCCCGAATAGGGTCTGCCCCTTGAAGGGAATGTTGAGAAGCTTAGACTTTGAAGTAACGTCAGCTGACCAGGATTTAAGCCATAGCGCCCTATGCACCTGAATAGCAAAACCTGAGTTTTTAGCCGTTTGGTTAAATGAACAACGGCGTCAGAAACAATGAATTAGCTAGCTTAAGGGCTTTAAGCTTGTCAAGGATATCATCCAACGGGGTTTCTACCTGTAGAGCCTCTTCTAGAGACTCAAACCAGAAAGCAGCAGCAGCAGTAGTGACTGGGGCAATGCATGCAAGAGGCTGGAGAATAAAACCTTGTTTAATAAAAATTTTCTTAAGGTAACCCTTTAATTTTTTGTGTATTGGATCTAGAAAAGCACAACTGTCCTCAACCAGGATAGTTGTACGCTTCGCTAGGGTAGAGACTGTTCCCTCCACCTTAGGGACCGTCTGCCACGAGTCCCGTGTAGCGGCATCTATAGGGAACATCTTTTTAAAAACAGGAGGGGGAGAGAACGGTACACCTGGTCTATCCCATTCCTTAGTAATAATTTCTGAAAACCTCTTAGGGATTGGAAAAACATCAGTGTAAACAGGCACTGCATAGTATTTGTCCATTTTACACAAATTTCTCTGGGACTACAATGGCGTCACAGTCATCCAGAGTTGCCAAAACCTCCCTGAGCAACACGCGGAGGTGTTCAAGCTTAAATTTAAATGAAGACATATCAGAATCAGGTTGAAGTGTCTTCCCTGAATCAGAAAAATCACCCACAGATAGAAGCTCTCTTGCTTCGGCTTCTGCACATTGTGAGGGTATATCAGACATAGCTACTAAAGCGTCAGAGAGCTCTGTATTTGTTCTAGCCCCAGAGCTGTCTCGCTTTCCTTGTAACCCTGGCAGTTTGGACAATACCTCTGTAAGGGTATGATTCATAACTGCCGCCATGTCTTGTAAAGTATACGCAATGGGCGCGCTAAATGTACTTGGCGTCCCCTGAGCGGGAGTTATAGGTTCTGACACGTGGGGAGAGTTAGTCGGCATAACTTCCCCCTTGTCAATTTCCTCTGGTGATAAATCTTTTAAAGCCAGAATATGGTCTTTAAAATTTATAGTAAGATCAGTGCATTTGGTACACATTCTAAAAGGGGGTTCCACAATGGCTTCTAAACATAATGAACAAGGAGTTTCCTCTAGGTCAGACATGTTTAACAGACTAGTAATGAGACCAGCAAGCTTAGAAACACTTTAATAAATGTGAAAAAGCAAAATATAAAAAACACAAACTGCAAATACAGTGAAAAAAAGCAATAAACTCTACGAAATTTTTACAGTGTGTATAATAGACTAAAGTAGCATTGCACCCACTTGCAAATGGATGATTAACCCCTCAGGCTCAAAAACTGCCACAGCTCTACTGTGGCTTCTTCCTGCCCATAAAACGACTTTTGTAGGCACAAAAAACCTTTACAGAGGTCCTATATGTCAGGGGACTCCTTCAGGGAAGCTGGATGTCTCAGACTGTATAAACAACTGCGCAATTAGAGCGTGAAAATAGGCCCCTCCCACCATGCACTCAAAGTGAAAGGGCCTTAAATAACTATACCTAGGAGAAATCTAGTCAGCCATGTGGAAAACTAGGCCCCAAATAAAGATTTATCACCCTCAGTAAAAAGTTTTTTTATATATCATGCAAACATTTTACATACTAAGTAATAAGAGCAAGTAACATGAATATTACCCTTTACTGCAAGCATGATCCCAGTCGTTTGTTAAATCACTGTAATCAGGCTTACCTTAAATATCTCAGGCACTGTCAGCATTTTCTAGTTATTCATCTCTCTAGAAAAAAATATACTGAACATACCTCAGAGCAGTTAATTCTGCAGGCCATTCCCCCAGCTGAAGTTTTCCCATACTCTTCAGTTATGTGTGAGAACGGCAGTGGACCTTAGTTACAACCTGCTAAGATCATCAAACACCTCAGGCAGAACTCTTCTTCTAATTTCTGCCTGAGGTAAAAACAGTACAACGCCGGTACCGTTTAAAAATAAACTTTTGATTGAAGATAAACTACACTATCACCACATATCTTCCCTTCTTGTCGAGAGCTGCAAGAGAATGACTGGGAGTGGCATTTAGGGGAGGAGCTATATAGACAGCTCTGCTGTGGGTGTCCTCTTGCAGCTTCCTGTTGGGAAGGAGAATATCCCACAAGTAGTGGATGAATCCGTGGACTGGATACACCTTACAAGAGAAAGAAATACTAGATCTCGATAAATTTTCATCTCTGTTTTTAATATCCTAGATAGCCAGAAGCTCATTTTGTTCCAATATTGTCTGACTAATGTACATTCCCAGAAATAATGCACAATATCAGCCCCCCTGCTACCGCATTGGACACATTTATCTTGAGTTTTACTGTTCCATCTTGCCATAGCAGAAGGAGTAAGATAAGTTTGATTTAGTATATTAATGTGTGCTTCTCTGAAATTAGTAGAGATGAAGATCTTAATTCTCATAATACTATTCTGTATACATTCTTCATTACATTCTGTTAATCCCTTCAGATGCCATTTCTTAACAATCAATTGCAAATTTAAGTTGCCCTCCTGTCTTAGTGACTCCTTGTACCATTTTTTTTAGAGAAATTTTCCATCTTGCATAAATCCAAGATATGAGTGAGTGAAGGCCAGCCCCATTCTTTATTTTGATTTTGTAATAATTTGTTGACAAGATCTCTTAATTGCAAATAGGCAAAGAAATCTTTGCTGGGGAGGTCGAATTCATGTCTTAGCTCTTCAAATGTTTTAATCTGTGCTATATCTAACGTGAAGTTGATCATTTGACTAATACTTATTAGACCCTTTCTTTTCCATCTATGGAATACTACAGATTTTAATGTTTCTGGGAACGGGGGATAGCCAGTTATTAAAAAAACAATTTATGTAAGAACTTACCTGATAAATTCATTTCTTTCATATTAGCAAGAGTCCATGAGCTAGTGACGTATGGGATATACACTCCTACCAGGAGGGGCAAAGTTTCCCAAACCTCAAAATGCCTATAAATACACCCCTCACCACACCCACAATTCAGTTTAACGAATAGCCAAGAAGTGGGGTGATAAAAAAGTGCGAAAGCATATAAAATAAGGAATTGGAATAATTGTGCTTTATACAAAAATCATAACCACCCCAAAAAAAGGGCGGGCCTCATGGACTCTTGCTAATATGAAAGAAATTAATTTATCAGGTAAGTTCTTACATAAATTATGTTTTCTTTCATGTAATTAGCAAGAGTCCATGAGCTAGTGACGTATGGGATAATGATTACCCAAGATGTGGATCTTTCCACGCAAGAGTCACTAGAGAGGCAGGGATAAAATAAAGACAGCCAATTCCTGCTGAAAATAATCCACACCCAAAATAAAGTTTAATGAAAAACATAAGCAGAAGATTCAAACTGAAACCGCTGCCTGAAGTACTTTTCTACCAAAAACTGCTTCAGAAGAAGAAAATACATCAAAATGGTAGAATTTAGTAAAAGTATGCAAGAGG